>NW_023644565.1:0-8598 GCF_015228065.2 Penaeus monodon | reverse complement strand
GTTTCATGAATAATATAATCAAGAATTGTCTCATCTATAATAAGAAAGTAAAAGAAATAATTCCCAAAAAGTCGGAAAAAAGCGGCAAAATCTAGCAAATAACCCTTTTTGAATATACCCCAAAATACGTTTTTCGATTTTCTCTGATATTTTGGCAATTATTAGAGTAATAGTAAATAAAATTTACCAAAATCGTATTAATCATGACAATAATGAGGATAAAAGTGAGAATAAAGAGAATTTTGATAACATTTGATGATTATTAACTTATCAAGTTATCATTATTATTTTTTATCACTATTAATTATTATTATTATTATTATTATTATTATTTTTATTATTATTTATTATATTATTATTATATATTTATTCCTATTAAATAATAAAATAATTATTATTATTTATTTTATTGTTATAATTAATTAATTATATATTAGATATTATTTTTATTATTATTTATTATATTATTATTATTTTTAATTTTTATTTTTATGATTATCATTATTATATTATTATATTATTTTTAAATTATTATTATTATTACTTTTTATTATATTATGCCAAAACATATATTATAACTGTAATAATAAAAATAATAATAAAATAAAAGTATAATAATAATGTTAATAGTCGTTATAATATCGTTATTAATATTATTATTGTTTTTATTATCATTATTATCATTTTTACTAGTAGTTTAATTGCAAAAATAATTTTTAATAACAGTAATAATTACTGTAATAATGATAATAATTGCAATAATGTTGTTAATAATTGCAATAATGATGATAATGATGATGATAATGAGATAATGATGATAATGATGATAATGATGATGATAATGATAATATGGAATATAATCATGATAATAAAGATGATAATAACAGGATTGTCTCCATCTATAATAAAATAAAGGTAAAAGAAAATAATTCCAAAAAGTCACAAAAATGGCACAAATCTAGGAAATTAGGGCCTTTTGAGAGTATACTCCAAAATGACGTTTTTCTATTCTCTGGATGATTTTGGCAATCATTAGGGTAATAGTGATAAATAATTACCAAAAATCGTATTAATGTGACAATAATGAGGATAAAAGTGAGAGTAAAGAGATTGAAAAATTTGATGAGTATTAATATAACAATATTATCATTTTATTATCATTATTACTTATTGTTAGTATTGTATTATTATTATCATTACTATTATGTATTATTATTGTCATTATTATTATTATTATTATTTATGTATTATTATGATTATTAGTATTCATTATTGTTATATTATTATTATAATTAGATTATACTTTTTTATGTCCCCGGATTATAAGACCAAAAACATATATTATAACTGGAATAAAACAATAATAATAATAATACTAAGTATAATAATAATGTTAATAGTCGTTATAATATCGTTATTAATATATTATTACTATTATTATCATTATTCATCATTTTTACTAGTAGTGTATATAATAAAAAAAAAAAAAAAAAAAAAAAAAAAAAAAAAAATAAAAAATAAAAAAAAAAAAAAAAAAATGCAAAAAATTATTATAAACAGTAATAATTACTGTAATTACGATATTAATTAAAATAATGATATAAAATAATTATTATAATTCGTTCGTATTGTTATTATTATGTTATTTCTATATTATTGTTGTGTTATAGTATAGTGCAAAATTATATATTAAACTGCAATAATTGCAATAATAATTGATAATAATTGAAATAATGATGGTAATAATGCAATAATGATGATAACAATGATGATATTGATGATATGATGATAATTATGATGATAATGAGAATACAGATGATAATCATGATAATGATGCAGGATAATAACGGAATGTCTCCATTTATAATAAAAAGTAAAAGAAAATAATCCTAAAAGTCGAAAATGCGCACAAAAATCAGCGAAATAATAGCCATTGAGAGGGATACTCCAAAATGACGTTTTTTTTTATTTCTCTGATATTTTGGCAAGTATTAGGGTAAAATAATGATAATAATTACCAAAATCGTATAATCATGACAATAATGAGGATAAAAGGCGAAATAAGAGAATTTTGATAACATTTGATGAGTATTAATATTACAATAGTATCATTACTATTATTATTATTATACTATTTATTATTATGATTATAGATTATAATTTATATATGATTAGTATTATGAGTCTTATTATGATTTACTATTATATAATAATACTAATTATTATGAGTATTATGTGTTGATGATATATGTATATTATATTATTATTATGATTATTATTATTTATATTATACTCTTATTATTATATTATTATTATATATCGTTATGATTATTATTATTATTAATTATCATTATATTATTAATATTTACTTTTTTTATAGTATTATTGCCAAAACATATATTATAAACTGGAATAATAATAACAATAATAATACTAATAATAAGTATTAAATAATAATGTTAATTAGTCGTTATAATATCGTATTATATTAGTACCTTGCTATTATATTCATTATTATCATTTTACTAGTAGTATAATGCAAAAATTAATTATTAAACTAATAATTATGTAATTCGATAGTAATTAAAATAATGATATAAAATATTATTAAACATCGTTATTCTTGTTAATATTATGATTATTTCTATTATTATTGTGTTGTTATTAGTATAGTTGCAAAAATTATATATATAACTGCAATAATTGCAAATAATAATGATTAATAATTGCAATAATGAGATCAAAATGGCAATAATGAATGATAATGATGATGATAATGATGATAATGAGGATGATAATGATAATATTGATGATAATCATGATGATAATGGATGATAAATAACAGGAATTGTCTCCATTATACTAAAAAAGGTAAAGAACATAATTCCCAAAGTCGAAAAAGCGCAAAATCTAGCGAAATATAGGGCCTTTTGAGAGTATACTCCCAAACTGACGTTTTTACAATTCTCTGATTGATTTGGCCATTATTAGGGTAATAGTGGATAATAATAACATAAATCGTATTAATCCATGACAATAATGCAGCATAAAAAGTGAGAATAAAAGAGAATTCTGATAAAATATTGATGATTATTTATATTATCAATATTAGCATTATTATTTAATGTATTATTATTATTATTATTATTATTATTATTATTATTACTAGTATAATAATAAATATAATAATAATTATTATTATTATTGTATCATTAATTATTATTAATATGATTAGTAGTATCATTATTATATTAACTCTTATTATACTACTAGGATTATTATTATTATTATTATTATATTATTAAATCATAGTATTACCCCCGAGCTATCCGTATGTAGTATTACTGTTTTTAGTAGGATTATTGCCAAAAACAATATATAGAACTGTAAATATAGAAACAATAATAATAATAATAATAATCATAGTATAATAACAATGTTAATAGTCGTTATAATATCGTATTATTACATTATTATTGTTATTATTACATTATTATAATTTTCTTACTAGTAGTATAATTGCCAAAAAATAATTATTATAACAGTTAATAATTACTGTACTTACGCTTAATTAAAATAATGATAAACTAATTATTATAATATCGTTATTATTGTCTACTTATTATTGTATTGCATATATTATTGTTGTTATAGTATAGTTCAAAAATTATATATTATAACGGCAATAATTGCAATAATAATGAAATAATGTAATATGATGATAATAATGGCATAATGATGATATGATGAGTAATGAGATAATGATGATGATAATGATAATATTGATGATAATCATGATAATAAGATGTAATTAACAGAATTGTCTCCATTGATTAAAAAAAAAGGTACAAAGAAAATAAATTCCCCAAAATTCGAAAACGCGGGAAATCTAGCGAAGATAGCCTTTTAAGGAGTATACTCCAAAAGGAGTTTTTTCGATTTCTTCTGAGATTTTGGCAATGTATTTAGGATGTAATGATAAAATTACAAAATCGAATATCATGACAATAAAGAGGTAAAATTGAGAAGAAAGAGAATTTTGATAACATTTGATGATTATTAATATATCAATTATTATCATTCATTATTATTTTATATACTATTATTTGTTAATTTAGTATTAATTATTATTATTATTCATATTCTATTATATTATTATTAGCAGTAGGATTAATTATTGATTACTATTATATAATAATAATAATTAATTATTATAGGATTGTATTATTATTATTATTATTTTTTTTTTTTTTTTTTTTGTATTATTATTACTATTATGATTATTTTTATTATTATTATTATTATTATTATTATCATCATTAGTATTATTATTAGTACTTTTTTATTAGTATTATGCCAAAAAATATATTATGAACACTGTAAAAAAACTACAATAATAATAATAATACGTATAATAATAATGTTAATAGTTGTTATAATACGTTAGTAAATATGATTATTGTTTATTATATTATTATCATTTTCACTAGTATATAATTGCAAAAATATGATGTTAAAAGTAACAATTACTGGTAATTACGATATAAGTAAAAATAAGATATAAATAATTATATAATATCGTTATATTGAGATATTATGTTATTTATTATTATTGTGTTGTTATTAGTAATAGTTGAAAAACTATATATATAACGGAATAATTGCAATTATAATGATAAGTAATTGCAATAATGATGATAATAACGATGATAATGATTGAATAATCTTGATAATGATGATGATAATTGATAATATTGATGAGAATTCATGACTAATAAATGATAATAACAGGAATTGCCTATTTTTTATATAAAAAAGGTAAAAAGAAAATAATTCCCAAAAGTCGAAAAAGCGGCAAAATCTAGCGAATATACCTTTGAGAGTATACTCCAAAATGACGTTTTTTTTTGTTATTCTCTGATGATTTTGGCAATTATTAGGGTAATTAATGATAATAATTACCAAAATCGTATAATCTTGACAATGATGAGAGAAAAAGTGAGCAATAAAGAGAATTTGATAACATTTGATGAGTATTATATTAGTCAATATTATCAGTATTATTATTATTGTTATTATTATTATTATTATTATTATTAGTATTATTATTATTGTTATTATATTTTATATATTAGTATATATTACATTTATTATTATTATTATTAATCATGTATTATTATTATTGTATTAGTTATTGTTATTAAGTTATTATTATTTATTAGTATATTGCCAAAACATTATATTATAACTGTACTAATAACCAATAATGATAATAATAATAAGTATAATAAAATGTAATAGTCGTTATATATCGTATTAATATTAGTATTGTTATGATTATCATTATTATCATTGTTACTAGTAGGTAATTGACAAAAATAATATTATAACAGGAAATAAGTACTGTAATACGATATTAAATAAAAATAATGATATAAAATAATTATAATATACCGTTATTATTGTTATGATTACTGTGATTTCTATTATTATTGTTGTTATTACTAGTATCGTGCAAAATTATATATTATAAACTGCAATTAATTGCAATAATAATGATAATAATTGCAATTAATGATGATAATAATGCAATAATGATGAAAATATTGCAATAATGAGATTAATGATGATGATAATGATGGAAAATGATGATAATGATGAGATAATGAAATATTCATGATAATAATGATAATAATCATGATAATAACAAGGAATTGTCTCCATCTTAATAAAAAAAAAAAAAAGGTAAAACAAAAAATAATTCCCAAAAGTCGAAACAAGCAGGCAAAATCTGCGAAATATAGCTTTTGAGAGATACTCCAAAATGACGGGGCCGCGGGGGGTCTTTTTGGATTCTCTGATGATTTTTGCAATATTTAGTGGTAAAATGATAATAATTACCCCAAAATCGTATTAATCAGGACAATAATGTGAGGATAAAAGTGAGAAGAAAGAGAATTTTTATAACATTTGATGAATAGTACATATTACAATATCATCATTATATCATATTATTACTATTATTTAATTATTTTTATTATATTCTTATTATGTATTAATTATTTATTCATGATGGATTATTATTATTAGTATGAGTATTATTATTATTATTATTATGATAATAAATAATAATTAATATTTATTATTATTGTTAGTATGATTATTATTATTATTATATTATTATTAATTATTATTTAGATCATATTATTCTTATTATTATTATTATTATTCGCATTATGATCATTATTATTAGTTATGATATTATTTATTATCATTAATTTTTACCTTAGTATTATGCCAAAACATATATTATAACTGAATAATAACAATAATAAAAGAAGTATAATAATCATGTTAAAGCGTTATAATATCGTTATTATATTATTATTGTTATTATTATCCATTATTATTCATTTTTACTAGTACGTATAATGCCAAAATAATTATTATAACAGTAATAATACTGTAATTACGATATTAATTAAATAAGATATAAATTAATATTATAATATCGTTACTATTGTTATTTATTATTGTTATTTTTATTTATTATGGTTGTTGTTATTAGATAGTTGCAAAAATATATATTATAACGCAATAATTGCAATTAATAATGATAATAATTGCACTAATGATGATAATAATTGCAATAATGATTGATAATGATGATAATGTGATAAATGTAATATTGATTGATAATCATGATAATTAATGATTGATAATAACAGGGATTGCTCCATGTATGATAAAAAAGGTAAAAGAAAAATAATTCCACAATTCGAAAAAGTGGCAAAAATCTAGCGAAATATAACCTTTCAGAGTATTACTCCAAAATGGACGTTTTTCGATTTCTCTGATGATTTTGGCAATTATTCGGGTATAATAATAATGATAATAATTACCAAAATGTATATTACTAATGACAAATAATGAGGAAAAAGTAAGAAAATAAAGAGAATTTTGAGAAACATTTGATGATTTATTAACATTATCAACATTATTATTATTATTATTAAATATTACTATTATTATTTTATTATATATCAATTATACTATTATAATAATAATACATAATAATAATTATTATTATTGTTACTATATTAGTTATTATTATTATTAATTATTATTATTATTATTATATTATTATTATTATTAATATTATATTATTATTATTATTATTATTAGTATGATTATTATTACTTTTTCTATAGCATATTCCAAAACATAGTATTATAAACTGTAATAATAACAATAATTAATAATAATAATAAGTATAAAATAATGTTTAATAGTCTTTATAATATCTATTAAATATTATTTTTGTTATTATTATCATTATTATCCTTTTACTAGTAATAAAATTGCAAAATAATTATTATAACAGTATAATTACTTCAATTACAAATATTAATTAAAATAATGATAAAAATAATTATATAATACCGTTATTATTTTTATTATTATTGATTTTCTATTATTATTGTTGTTGTTATTAGCATAGTTGCAAAATTATATATTATAACTGCAATAATTGCAATAATAATGAAAATAATTGCAATAATGAATATAATAATTGCAATAATGATGATAATGATGATGATAATGATGATAATGATGATAATGAAAGATGATATGCTAATATTGATGATAATCATGATAATAATGATGGGTAATAACGTGTGTGTGTGTAGTATATAATATAAAATATATATATATTAGAATATATATATATATATAATATATATATATATCTATAAAATATATAAAATATATTGTGTGTGTGTGTGTGTTTGTGTGTGGCTGGTTTGTGTGGGTGTTTGGTGTGTGTGTGTAAAATATTTTATGTATATATATGTATATAGTATATATAAAATGTATATTATTTAAATATATGTAATATAACATATATATACACATATATAATATACAACATATACAATTTTTACATATATGTTTATATATTTATATACATATCCATTTTTTTAAAATATATATATATATATTATATGCATATATATATGTATATACATATATATCCATGCACACACATACACACACACACACACACACACATATATATATGTATATATATATATATATATATATATATATATATATATATATATATAGAAGAGAGAGAGAGAGAGAGAGGGGAGAGAGGAGAGAGGAGATACACACACACACACACACACACACACACACACACACACACACACACACACACACATATATATACATATATATCCATATATATACATACATATATATACATATATATATAATATAAATATATATAATATAATATATAAAACATATATATACCCCACATATACATATATATATACATATATACGTTTACATATATACATAATTTGAATATATATATACACATATGTATAACATAATTTTAAAATAAATATACATTTTATTACATATATATATACAAAAACATACATATATAGAAATATATATCTATATATGCATATATATACATATATCTACATATATATAAATATATATACATATATCTACTTATATGTACATATATATATACATATATATATGTATATTTATGTCTATATACAATACATATATAGG
>NW_023644564.1:0-37429 GCF_015228065.2 Penaeus monodon | reverse complement strand
ATATATATATATAATTTTTATATTTATTGTGGTGTGTGTGTGTGTGTGTGGGTGTGTATAACATATATACACACAACATATATATACCTGTATATAAACATATATATGCTATAAAAATAAGCAAAAAATTATAATATGCATAAAAAATCTGTATAATTAAATAGAACACCGCACACACATACACACATTATATATTATTTTTATATACACAAGATTATAATATAAATTTTTGTTTTTTTTTAAGGGTAGGTTTTGTTTACCCGCCGTGGACAGCAGATACCTAATTGTAGTTTTAGTTGTATGCTCGGGGAGTGGTACGGGTAGGGTCCCCATTTCCTTTCCAGGAGAGTGCTGGTGTTACCTTTTAGGATACTCTCTTTTTATCCGGGTTGGGACCAGACTGACTTGGGTACTTGCCCACCTGGCAAAATAGGAAATCGAGGTGGGGTTTTTGCCCAAGGAACTTCTCGTATCTAGTTTCGATTTACCTAAAATTTTTTAATCAGCGCGCGTGCCACAGCTGTTCGCCTGGGTTGTGTTGGTTTCTCTGCGGGGGAAACCCAGCGTTGGGGGCCAGCAGGGGCCCCCCCCCGGCTTCACTCGATCGAGTGAGTCATGGGATTGTAGGGCGACCGCCCCGGTTTGGCATGAAAAGTTTTCCAAGGGAGGAATATCTGCCACTGGCTAAATCCTTCACGTTTGCGTAATCGTGATAAACCCCTTTAGACGGAACTAACCTCGGGGGGGAAAAGGGAGGCCCCCTCCCCTCGGAGTGCAGTTTTCACCGGGTTGGGTGCCAGTGTCGTGATCAGTAGTATTAAAAAAATAATTATTTTCCCGAAGTGGGCAGGGTGGAGGTTTACAGGGAAAAAAGCTTATCTTGCAATATTTTTTTTTGTAAAAATGAACAAAAATTATAAATTGTGGGAAAAAAACAATAAAAAAAAATAAAACTGATCCAAAACAAATTTTAAATAAAATATTAAAAAACTAAAATATTAAACTAAAGTGAGCAAGATTCACCCAATATTGTAAAAACTTAAAAATGAAAATGAACTTAAAAAAGCAAATATAAAAAATACGATAATAAAACAGAAAAAAATAAATTGAAACAGTACTTAAGTGAAATGAAAAACATAAAAGAGAACAAAAGACTACAGCAAATGAAAAAAGAACAAAAAAACCTACGACGGTCCAGAAAAACAAAACTCGTAAAAATAAAAAAACAAAGCACACCCCTTTTTAAAAAATAATACCTTCCCGTGGCCATAAACAAAACTCTATTTTAATTTGAGCGGAGACTCGGTGGGCCCTTGCAAAACGCCGGTCCCAGAGATCCCCACAAAAAAAAAAATCTTGATTTGACATTTCTTTCTGGTTGTCAAAGACAATCGCCGAGGCGATGCCGAGTCGGGTTCAAATTTTTATATAAAAAATGATCTATAAATTTTTTAAAAATTTATGGTTTGCTGGACCTAAAAATTTTTAACTAAAAATTAACAAAAAAAAATATAAAACATCGAAGTAAAAATAACCTTAAAAAAAAGAAATAAAAAAAGGGATCTAAAAAACGAACAAAAAAGGGCAGTAAAATTTAAAACAATAAAAAAGAAAAACAGATCGGGTTTGTTAAAAAAAAAACCCATCAAAAAAAAACATCAATATAAAGAAAAAGAAATTTTAAAAACAATATAGCACCCCCCGATTTACGCTCTTGGGGGGAGAGTTTGAATTTAGGGGGCCTCCCAAATTTTGGGGGACCCCCTTAAAACAGGCCCCTACACCAGCAGGGGCACAGCTTATATTCTGCATGATTTTTGGCACGGGATTTTTGCCCCGGAAATTATTCCACAAGGTGAAAAGAAGCACGAACTCTTTTGTCTTTCCGGTTTTACCTCAGTATCTCGCAAAGCATAACACTTGAAGGTACAGCAGAAGAAAATTTCCCGTCTCAATTATACAGTTTCACCGGCTGGAAACCAAAGGCTCCCCGCCAAAAAATATTAGCGGCTAGTCGCGCCATCGTGCTGCGGAAAACGATGGTGACGGTGCCCCAGATGTACAGGCAGACCATGCCGCAGATGAAGCTGAGCAAACCCAGCCAAAATCACATAAAAGCAAAAAGGCAAGGCGTAATTTATCAACATGGGGAGCTTTCTGCTGGCTCGTCTAGGGCCCCCCAAAAAGCGTGCCATGACATTGTCCCCCAAAATAGAACAAATTTTTCAGTTCGCCAAAAAAGACCACTAAGGCCAGCTTCAGGATCCCGCAGAAGACATTTCCAAAGAGAGGGTCTTTCCTCTTCTTATTCGGGCGGGCGGCGCTGGGGTCCAGCATGGGCAGCAGCATCTGCTGTCTATGTAAACTAGGATGAAACTTTCACAAAATGTGCCACCAATAACCTTTTGTGTTAAAAAAAATATGCATACAATAATTATATGTAAAATTATTGTTTTAATCAAATATATCCTACACACACACCACGCCACACCAGACCACACACACACCACAACACCCACACAACACACCACACACACACACATACCCCCACACACCACACACTATAATATTTTAATATATTAATATATATATTTTATATTAAAATATATATATATATGGTATGTAACATATTAAAACACACACACACACACCACAACACACAAATTATATATTATATATATATATTTTATATATATATATATATAATATTATATATGTATTTATTAATTAAATTAAAAATTTATTATGTGTTTTGTGATGGTGGAAATATTATATTAATTTTAATATATATATATAATATATTTATATAATTTTATATATTTGGTTTGTGTTGGTGTGTGTTTGTGTGTGTGTGTGTTTTTGGTTGTGTTGTGTGTGCAAACATTATACACATGTAAAATTTTTAATATTAGGTATATATTATATTATATATGTATATATATATAAAATATTAATATATATTATATATAATATATGTACAAAACACACACCAACACACATTTACAAACACACCACAACACACACACAACACACATTTTTAAAAACACACGCACACCACAACACACACAATATTAATATATTTTATATTATATAAAATATATTATTTTATAATATATATTTTATATAATATTATCCCCAATATATGATACATGTAATAGAACAATATGTAATAATATAATATTATATATATTAAAAATTCTATAATTATTATAATTTATAATTATTCATATACAAATATTATTATATATATATATATGTATATATGAAATAATATATATATATAGATTTTTTTTTGTGTGGTTTGTGTCGTGTCTGTGTGCACATGCATCCACACCAGACACACACACACACATATCAATTATTTTTAATATATATATATATATAATATATAATATATTTACAATTATATATTAATAACATATATATACATATATATATATATATTATATATATATATATATTGTATGTGGGGGTTTGTGTGTGTGTGTGTGTGTGTGTGTGTTTTGGTTGTTTTGGTGTGTGGTGTTGTGTGGGGGTTTATATAATATATAATAAAATTATTATTATATATGTATGTGTATACATATAGATATAGATATATATTTATATACATGGATACATATATATGAATATATATATGGATATATATATTTATGTATATATGTGTGTATATATAAAACCCCCATAATCATATAATATGTATATCATAAATACAATATGAAAATTATACATATATATGTATATTTAAAAATATATATTTTAACAATAAAACTATTGTGTGTGTGTGTGTTGTGTATATATATATATATATTATAATAATATTTTTTATATATAATAATAATATATATATATATTTTTTGATATAGCATATATTTACATACATACATATATTTATATAATATATAAAATTTTATATTTTAAAATAAATATACACTAAATATATAAAATTTTTAAAATTTATATATTAAAATTTTAAATAAAATTATATATATATATATATATATAAAATTATAATATATATGTATGTATTGTATGTATATAACATCTATATATCACTAATACAGACATATTTATAATATAATATATATATATATAATTATATATAATATTTTTACACATCTTTAAAAAATATATATTTTTATATATATATATATAATAATGTGTGTGTGTGTGTTTTGGTGTGTGTGTGTGTGTGTGTGTTAATAATAATAAAATTAATGTAACAATACACCAAACACACACACACCACACTTTTGGTGTGTGCGTGCGTGTGTTTTGTTTTTTTGTGGGTGTTGTTGGGTTGTGTGTCTGTTGTGTGTGTGTGTGTTGTGTGGTGTGTGTGTGTGTGTGGGGTGTGTGTGTGTGTTGTGTGTGGTTTTGGGGTTTTGTGTGTGGGGGGGTGGGTTTTGGGTGCGTGGGGGGGTTTGGTGTAGGGGTTTATATCATCATCATTATCAAGGGGCAAAGCCGACGGGGGCGCAGGGCCGATCCCCCCCTCGCGAGGCCCCTCGTGGCGATTTTCCCGGGCACCCCCTGGGGCCATCTTGGGTCTCGTCAAGGCCTAAGCCATGCCCTCCAGGTCGCCCCACGGGGTTTCCCCACCCAGGGTTGTCTCGCAATGAAACCCGGGGGCAAGGTCACCACGGGGAAACGAGCTAGGTCCCTGTATAACCTAGGGGCGATCTCAGATTATGAAAGTAACAGCCCCATCCCAGCTCACGGTGTAATCGTGGTACAGTCCTGGAGACACCCTGCCAACTGACCCCATGATTGGGGAAGGACTGCAGTACAAGGCCCCGAAAACCCCGTAGCTTGGCCTTCTGCATAGGACCAACATCTCCAAAAGTTGTTATCAAGTTTTGGTCTGTTGCCAGACCAAACCTCTGTGACTTCCTGGTCTGACAACCCAGGATAGGACTATATACCAAGGGATGTAAAACTCTCTGTAAATTCAAGTCCTAAACCCCCAAACATGGATCGACTGAACGGGTTCCCCCCAAAAGGCCCCCCCTCCTGAAAACTTGGGCTTGGGCGGGAGACCCCTAAGCTAAGGGCTCGCCTCATTGCTAAATGTCAAGAGCGCCCCCAGTGTCCTTTGGGACAGAATTTGGATAGAAACTAATGGCAAAGTCGAGGTCTGTGGCCTTGATATTACCCAGTGTTGCTCCACACTGACTTTGGCTATTTAGCTCTCCCCATTATCCAGTCCATGCAGGTGTAAAAATGTTGGTGCAAGGACACAGCCTTCCCTCCCCCCTTTAATTAACAAGAAAAGTTGATAGGCCCCACCACACTTTACAGCACTTTAGTGCGGTATAAAGGTTTGCTAGGCCAAATAATCTGCTCGGAATTCCGAGCTCAGGATCTCCATAGCGATTTACGATGCACAGAGTCAAACGCCTTCTTGAGGTCGATGTGGGCTGCAAGAAACCCCATGACCAAACTCACAATGGTGTTCCCAATAACTCGAAGCGCTAGTATTTGGTCTATGTGGACTTGCCAGGAGTGCATCCAGACTGCTCCAGTCTCTGATGCCTCAGTAGGTGGTTGTTGATTTCCCGAAGAATGTGGGCGAAAACTTTGCTATGGTGAGCAGGTAATGCCAAAGGTAGTTGCTACAGTCCCAACGATCCCTTTTCCCCTTCTAGAGAGGGATGGACCACGCCCCTCAAGGTCAGGGGAATGATACCAGAGTGCCAGAAGGCAGTGCAAAGCCCTGACCATAGGGTTTACCCAAGCCTTTAGAAGTACAGCAGGGTATCACATAGCCTGCAGCTTTCCCACTCTTCAGCTTAGAAATCACCACCTAACCGCCGTTAGGGTAGGAGGTTTCTCGCTGATGGGTGGTCTGACACAGGTATTGACATCGCTTGTATTCAAGCTAACGTTGGGGACTAATAATTGGTACACTGCTCAAAAAAAACAGCCCAAAGCTCACAACCCAACATATCTAAGTTAACCGCCCATCCACTGATCGGACTGCAGTCACTGTGAGGAGGGTTTTGAGTTCAGCTTTCTCAGGCTTGGTGTCAGGCAAATCATTTTTCCAAAAAAATGTCCTTTAACCTCCTCAGCAAGATTCCTGATGAACTGTTCCTTGTCCCTTCCAACAGTGGGCGCAAGACCTGATTTCCATTCAGCGAAGCCATGGACGACACCTTCAGTGGCCTCTATGTCTCCGGGAGATGGATTTTTGCCTTGCCCTTGGGCGCTGTTAATGGACTCCTGGGCTGCTTGGTGTTTCGCGCTTGAAGAACTCCACAGAGTACTGGTCGCAGTGTGAAACACCTTACAGTTTCCACTGAAGAAAGGGGAGTTTTTAAGTGGACCCGTAGGTAGCCACAACCAGCTATGGTTAGTGCACACAAACTCCCGGGACTCCGGTAAACTCTGCAGTTTTTTGAACGGAGCCAAACCAAACGGTTTCATACCGGAGTGACTAGTTCGAGTCTGGTCAGGGAGGTTGTTATTTGATATCAATGCGGCATTGCATATTCATCTTTCATAAATATACTATAATCTATATTTGAATGAAATGCCATTGGTGAAGCTCGTGGATTATGTGTGGGGGTAAAAACAGTCCCACACCGGCTCAGGGGTCCCTTGAGGGTAGGGGCTAGATAAACTAAATCAGGGACTACCGATCCATGGCTCCCCACAGGGCCGTTCAGGGACTGGCACCAAAGTCCAGGGTCCTTTCATCCTTTCAAGCCACGGCTCTCCAAACACCTTAGGAGGTGCGGATAGAGAGGTGTTTGGTGGATAGGGACAGAAAACGCGCAAAAAGGAAATAGGCAAGTGAAAATTATAAAGGACCACGCCAAAATAGTTGATTTACTTGAAGGGTCTGAGTCTAAGTGGGGGAATTCCCCCATCATCTGGGTCCCAGTCTCTCCACCCCCCGCCTCCCTATTCTTCTCTCCTCCTAACTTACTTTCCCCACGCCCCGGGCGCTCCTAAGCCCCCCCAACGAAACATACGGGCAAGAGATTTTGGGGGGAAAAATAATTAAACATTAACTGAATATATAAAAATAATGCTAATAAAATATGAATATATTGGTATTCGTTATTATTTGGTATTAGTTACGTTTCACCGTTACATATAATATTCATTATGTTTAGTTATTATTATATAATTGATGAAGTTTAAAACCTCCATTCCCAACCATCCAAAACAACAAATGAGTAAAAATGATAAGACAATAAGGGAGGATTCCCACACACTGATATAGTGAATCGTGAACTAATAGTAGGTTTGCCGTAGTTGTACGCTGGAGGGGAGGTAGGGGTGGGATATTGATTAGATGCAGGGTCGGACGTAGTATAGGGGTAGGAGAAAGAGAAACAGGGAAGACGAGAAGGAAGGAACGAGAGGAAGAGCGGGGTAGGTGAGGGTTAGAGGGGGTAGGAGGGGGTGAGGCTGATAGAGATGAGCAATCAAGAGTATATGATGTGAATTCGACTCTACCACGAGCTGCGGGTGATGAGAGTGACTACTATATGAATTTTTTTGTTTTGTGTGGGTTTGTCACTTTTTGACGTTGTGTTGGGTTGACCTCATGCATCAATTCTAATTTTAACTACTAATAAAAAATTGAATACAATAACCTAATCTCTAAATCCAATAGCAATCACGCTTAATCATTATAATCAATGCAATAAGTTGAGTATAACATGTATATTATATCATTTTTCCACCTACATTAGTGTAATATTTATGCGATATTTATCTTCAACATTATAAGAATAATAAGAAAATCAACGGAAACATATTTGTAAAAAGTTTTTTAAACAGTAGATAATAGCTTTTAAGATAATCGACCACTACCTATATTAATATAATACATATATTTCTATTCTATATTTAAAATTCATATATCCTGTTATTAAATATAACTTTAAAATTATTATTCCCTCGTACTATAATACTACTTAGCCTTGTGTGTTCTAGTCTTCTTTGTTTAGTCGTAGTGTAGATTTATTGGAGATTGTAAGCGTGTAAGTACTTTTTCTTAAGAGTATCCTATATTAGTATAGTGGAATTTACTCTTCCTCATTATTCATCCTTTTGATATGGAATTTCTCGTATGAACATCAGACTCAACTAAATAGATGACATTGGCCCTCTATATATTCACCGGAGGTTCACCGCCTCTGTCGTTATTGCAGTCCGTTCTGATGCGTACACCACCAACCGCATTCTTTAATATGATCCACCCTTTTGCCGTTCCCGCTGAAGCTGAAGGCTGTTGGCAGGAAGCCGCGTTTACTGAATAGAAAGCCGTGTTGAGAGCCGGACATCTCTTTCCCACTTCGTTGTCTCTCATGTATTCCAGTTTTAAACGGCCCCCCGGCCCCACTATCTATAATAATGCAGGAGCAGCCGTACTAGAGAAAGACAAACAAGAAACTATTTCACGCACTACGAATTTGAAAGTTATATCTACGACCTCTACGTCCAATGGGCTTACGAGCTCTGCAGGTGGGAGTATCTTATTCGCTCAAAAGGATAGGACTGGTTTTAATTATTACCTTCCTATCTAATTTACTTCCCAGTGCTTCACTATATTTGTGTTACTCTTATACTTTATCAGTAGTCTCTTATGTAATAATTAATACGATCATATAAAAATGAAGGGCCCAAGATTTGGTGGGTACTGGGTTCCCTTGATTATACATGAGTCTAGGCCCTACATAGAGATGTACTATATATTACCCACTTCTTCGGAATTTCCCGCGAACCCCAGATCGTCGTTTGACCACGGCGTAGGGTGGGCGAAACACGGCAAATAAACTACCCCCCTCAATCAATACCCTACTCAAGTACTAGTAGCAATCAATCAACCTTTCTTCAATGAATATTTCCACTCTCAGCAAGCATCAACTTCAACACTCTACCTATCCACTTAACCTAACCAACAACACCTACCCTCATAACCTCCCTTTTGTCTTATTAATACCTTACAGCCTATTGTAGCCCCCCAGCCTCCCGAGGAAACAGATCACCTGCCCTCAGAAACAGGCTTACGTGGACATCGCTGGCGGCGGGGGTCAGCTGGGGAGGCGCGGACCGGCTGGTGCGCAGCCGGGAACCGTCAATTATAAAACACGGGAAGGGTGGTTTGACAATTACCTGTCTCAGCTGCAGCAATATTTTCGGGACGGGGGGATTGGTTGGCGTGCAATAAAACCCTCCCCTACAGGCCCCTACCATACTCGCACACATCACCTCTCTCTTTTCTTCAAACACATTGTCATCAAAAATGTCAAGTATTGCGTAAATCGTCTCTTTATCTAAGCATTGAGGGCGGGACGGCGGGAGGCCGGCTTCCCGTCTTCGGTCACGAGTAACTATCTGGAATTAACCAGTTTAGCTTTTATAGGTTCATAAGTCAACAAAACTTAACAATGTACCTTATTATGTGTTTAACCATTTACCTTGCAGAAACTCCCTTTCATCCAACTCGTCCTCTCGAATGCCAGCTTGCACGGTATAATATTACAGTTTCAATCTCCCATGGCGGATGGGGAATTTGCACAATCTATTGATCCAATAGTATGGCTACATTGAATGGAAGAGATTCTTACTAGCTCTGTTACTCACAGATTTGGTATCTTATGAGAGCGGGGGGGGGGGGGGGCTTGGCGAGGAACAGATCAGTGGCAGAGTGCTGGGGACTGCCCAGTGGTCCCGCAGAGGGAAGTCCATCGAAAGAAATCTACTAAACATAGAGCCAGAAAGAAGGTTACACTCCCTCGTAGCACAAAATAGAACAAAACTATCCACTTTCTTTTATACGTTCTATTCATAGGAGTGTATTGTAATCCCTTCTTCCTCTGCCAATCGTCTCTATTCACCTCCTATACCTTATTCTTCATTTTAATTCCAGCTGCACCCACCCTCCCGCAAGTAATGGACGATCTCACGGCCCACACACCACGCGGGGGATACGAGGTTATGCCGGTGTGCAGCGAGCGAGCGAGATGCGGCGACTAGGGTGTGCCAGAAGCGCTGCCCGGAGGGTGAGGCCCGATCAGTAAAGGGAATGGTTGTTGTTTTGTTGTTTTGTGTTGGGTGCCCGGGACGTGCGGGGTGGGACAAGGATCACGCAGGCAGTCGCCGAGAGCGTGGTGGCGAGCCGCCAGTAGATCGTATTCTTCTATAGAAGGAAGGGGAAACTGTCCACACAACCATACAAATATTGGAGTACTAGAGGGGGGGGGCAGGGATGTGCGGAGCAGGAGCGGTCTCGCAGAGTTGCGAAAGTTTGGAGCGTGCACACTAGCGTCGAAGAAGGGGCGAGACAAGGAAGGGCACCCCGTCGCACCGTAAATGTGTCTCGGGCCTCTTATCTCCTTACTCTGCAGGGAGTACGAGCGTCTCTATCTCTTACCTTAATCCTTAGCACCTTAAGCGCACTCCCTCTTTCTTTTATTCATCGAACTCCCCCTCTTCTATACCTCCTACTCCTTTCCTCATGTTCCAACTCTTTTGCCTATCCTAGAGAGTCCAAGCCTAGCAGCTCCATGAATCTCAGTGAACTTGACAGATAACTTCAATAATCACCACTTACAACCCACAAAACACACCTGGACACCTCTCACATCTAACGCAGGCAACCGGGGTGGAAGAGGCGGAGAACAGAACGGAAACGTTCCACCCCATACCTTCCCCTACCACAACACAATCACCTCACATTCCTTATATCATGCTCCCATATGCTGAGAGAGGCCCTGACGAGTCTGGTATTTCGGATGTCTGCTTGGTCCCGCCGCGCCGCGCTCAGCCAAGAATAGCGGTGGGGAGTCCGTTTGAGGGTTCCCAGAACAAGCGTCGCGCCGGAATAAACCAAACGTGCCTCAGAGAAGAAGACCATGAAAAACTAGATTAGATTTACCTCAGGGTGAGAAAGCGTGGAGCACGTGGCACGACCTCCAAGAACAGAGGACTCTGTTTAGACTCTAGTTCATTGCTACACTTCATAACGTTAACTGCTGTAATATGCCATCTCTTCCTCCCTACCGACTTTTTTTCTACATTTACTCCCTTACTACCCAATCTCTTCCTACCGCTTCACTCCCTAACTCCTATCTAGGTCAGCATGCCCGGCCCAACCCACATACTTCCCGCCCGATTCATTAATCCCTCTCCACACATCCAACCTCTCGATCCCGTGTCCACTGGCGCGCTGGCGCGGGGGAGAGTGACACACCGCTGCGTGTATGAATTTCCTTCTTATGTTCGTATCCATTTCTATGTAATCCTTCTCTCGGTCCAGAGCGTCCTCCACCTACGTCCGAGAGGTGGAGCCGCAATCGCGTGGTTAGAAGGCGAGCGCGGAGATCGTGCGCCACACTGCTGGGTCTCGGAGGGGGGTCTGCGAGGAGCTTGCGTACGAATCCTTTTTAAACCACACACAAAAACTATAGATATACTTCTACCCCTCAAGAATTCGCTCAGGAAAAACATAAAGTAACATCAAATATATCACAGCTGGACAATTGTTAATTATACCCCTATTCCGTCCCATACCAATGGAGGATATCGGCCGCCTCTTACCGCTCCCCACCGACCTAAGGGAACCTTCGTCGTCGTTCTATATCCCTTCACCTCCTCTTACCCTAACTCCATCTCATTGTATGCCTTCAAGAGAACGCGTTTCGTGCGGTACAGCAGTGCGCTCGGGAGCGGAGAGTACAATCACACAATAGCGGAGTTATGCAGGTTTGATCTCTGTCGCGCTGGCACAGGGTCTCGCGTGGAGGGTGTGGCGTACGGGGCAGGTCGGCATATTAGCAAGGGGTCAGAGAAACACACTTACCGCTCCCCACACGCTCCCTAATATCAAACACTACTTATTGTGCTTTATGTCCTTGCCCAACAACGTCTCACTCCGTCTTATGCTTGGATCGGCCTATGCTTCATGGCGCCGGGTGCTGGATGGTCACACGCGCCCTACACTCCTCCAATAGCCCCTACTAAGTATAAGTCCCCCTAGTAGCCGGAGGCACGCTAATGTGACTTTGTTAGCTTTGAAACTTAGGCTTAATTACCTCAATCTTTCCTGCGGAACACCTTGGGTGCCTGGCATAGTGGTGACATTAGAACTAGCAAAGACTCTCTCTCTCTCTTCACACTCATAATGAGGGCCATGATAAAAAAAGCGAAAAATACTCTATAAATCAAAACCAACCATTCAAACCCATTTAGAGACCGATCTGGCTGGTAGCAACAGGGGGCGGTGTGGGTAGGCTGCTCCACAGCAATAATTGTCTTCTTCACTTCTTGTTAACAAGTAAGGTCGCGGTAGCGAATCTCAGCATTCGCCGCAAGGACACAGGTGTTGATGTACAGCCGCCACGGCCATACCTATTATGCATTTGCATGACCTGCTTCTTCTGATGCCATCCCTTCTTCCGTGCTTCGGGAGGTTGAGTAGATTATACAAATAGGTCACGATATAACCTAAAAGAGCCACGTTGCTCTCCCCTGCTAGTAGGGTGACGACAGCGTTGCAGTTCCCCTGTTCTGCGCTACTTCAGTAGACGCGTGAACCAACTAGCCTAAACGAGTAGCGGCCGGTGTAACGGCTGTGCTGAGCCTTCGGCCATAGAACGCCCCCCCGCATAAACCCTGCCAGCGTAGGCAGTGTACTAGCTCACTCATCCAGGCTCTGCTGTAGTGATCACTGGTGTAGACGCAGGCGTGCCGAGTCTCGGCGGAATGCCACATCCCCTCCCCCCATTTCATGTTATAATTGTAGTACAAGTAATATCTATTCATCAATTATCATTTATGTTTCAATAGATGGCTTTGTTCCTACATTTTCGTAGACTTAATCCCTTCAGACACTCTCCACACGACCGACCCACTATAGTACCACACTTAATGAGTTTTATAGTAATCATTTTCTAAATGTTGGTTATTATGATCGGATGCGTGCGACGTAAGGAGCGGACGTTCGGGCTGTATTGATGTGTTAAAGGCAGCGGGCAGGACATAGCAACCACACGCTTACCGCCCCTACGGTAGGGATGAAGGATGAAACTCGGGAAATCGGAGACTATGCTATGCCGCTGGGAACTCCTGGGATGGGCCAACCGCTGTAGTTTTCCATCTGTCTTGGGCGCTAGTCTCCTTGTTTCTTAGTACGATTCTCCGGAGATAGGGTGACAAGCAAATAGGCATAGCGCAAAAAGGTGAGTATGTGGTGCATCTAAACTATTATTATTTGCGATCGTGGGGCGTGGGCGAGAATCGGTGATATCAGATGTGGTTGCGACTCGTTCGATCATAATATGACTTATCATTGCGCAACATCCCCCCTCTTTCCTTGCCCGGTTATTGTCCTCATAGTTCGATAATACCCTCATTCTCATACCTCCCTCCAAGTCGCTTATATGAAGGGGGACTGGGGGGGTTTGGGCGAAGGATTAGATTGAGTTGATCGAGGCGCAGGGTCAGTTAGTGGTGTGCTTCACTTTGCGTCGCGGACGGACGTTCTCTTCTATGTTGGAAGGAACCACCAGAGAACGTACCCACATTGGGACGCTAGTGCGACGCCATCGCGTCGTATATTTTGAGGTCCGTAGGTAAATGCCCCGCAGGAGGGGTTTTTGTTCTTAACCTCGGTGCAAGGACGTCATTTACTGGCGCTACAGGAGTGCGGTGGCCGTAGTTAACACGGTCAGAGGTTGGCACTGGACGGGTGGTGTATTGATGTGCACTGTACGCGCGTGCAAGTGCGCTGATTGGCCGTGCAACTCCGATACATTCCGTCCTGTTCTGGCCGTCTATTAGAAAATGTGTGGGGTGGAAGCGGAACCGGACAGGGTTGAGTGGACAGTCAGAAATTTCCCTGTCTGAAGTGGCGGTCAGGTCTGTATGCGCTTCGCGGCGTTGCCTTGGTGAAACCCAATAAATACGGCGGGTGGTGCGTCACCTGTTTGTCGGTGACTACAGGAGGAGCTAGTCGCTCCCACATCGCATCTACAGTAGTACTTGTATGTGCGAGACTCATGGTAGAGCGGTGGTGCGAAATGGTGGAGACGTGTAGCCGGCTCTAAGTGGCTGTGTAGTTGTGAATTCTTTACGACAAGTGCGTTACTCTGCGTCCATTTCGGGCATGTATCGGTTTTCGGGCGCGTGCGCAGGAAGCTGCAGCAGGCGTGCGCGTCGCCGCTTGGCGGCATTTGAGGACGTCAGTAGTGGTCGTACAGCTGGTTCGGCAGTCTGTGGCATCGCCACTGCTCCGGAGATCGGGCGGATAGGGTATGGCTAGGTGGTTGGTTGTTGTTTTTGCCATTCTAGACAAAAGCACTATGATACGACCATGGCACGGTATTTAAGAGTACCATATGCGCGACAAACAAACTGTACCTCGTCTAAGAGCCCACCTCCCGTCGAGATGAATCGAGAATGAGTGTCTTCGATGTTGAAGAGTCCGTAGTGCGCTGGCTGGGACGCCGGACGCGGACTTCGCCAGTGTCAAAAATTAGCCTACTATGCCACATCATCTTTCATTATCCCCAAATGCAAGAGAGGGGTGCCCACTCAAGGGAGGTGTGTGGGGGGGGGCTTTGTTGCCAGGGCGGTAGGTGTGCTGCGGAGTAGCCGCAGGTGTGGTGATCCTGGTGGCGTTGGCTGTTATATGATATTGTTCTCAGTGTTGTAACCACCAGGATAGCGGGCCTGGGGGTGCGGATCGGACGTATATCCGTTGATAGAATTTAACGGGATCTAGGTGGGTTCGCTCTGAAACGAGTCGCTAGGTGACAAGTCTCTACCATGGGATTTCTTCGAATCTAGCCAATCGTCGTATCAGGTATCGTTGTCCTGGCGCCACACAACGAGCGTGGCTCTTCCGCGGTTGGTCTGACCGTGCTTGAAGAATCTTTTCTCAGCATCGCTTTGGTCTCGTGTGCACTGCAGTGTGTAGGTCCCCTACCCCTCACTCCTTGGCTTAGTATGAGTCGTACTCTCACTCAAGATGCGCGTGTCCTTTGCTGGCCTAAATTACCGTAGGGTCTTGGGGACAAAAAAAGGATTAACAAATATTTTGAAATCACAAAACTGTACTGGCGAAGCAACCACACCTCTACACATTAAATGAAAAAAAGCTCTCTCGCCGTTCTTCGATATCTTAAATATACTCGTATCCCATATGATATCATTGGCGGCTCTGAGAGATTCGCAAAACTTCTCTTTCATTATTCTATTGTTAACTTTGATCTCTCCTACTCTTTGATTTATAGGTATAGTCATATCACTTCCTTTCTAGCTCCTCAAACTATCTCTCGTGCCATCTTTGATACATCGCACGAGTCCACTGTGCTGTGCTTGCGCTTAGCACTAGGCGCCTATTACGTCTGTTTCTCTTTCTCTCATGTTGAGAAGACCTGTAGAGGAATCGGAGGCATACCATCGCTCTGAGTCGGCGACGTCGTGGGCCCTTCTCTCTCTTCCGATGCTATGTTCGATTCTCACCAGATTTTTCCCTCGACTTAACTAACTAGTGTGCCGGGCGAGGGCGAGGGGGCCGCCTGATCTTCTTTTACTTACTTACTTATTTACAATCAAACGAACAAACTTATCCTTCTATCGCTTTACTCCTACTATGTCCCGCACCTGCAGGGAGCCCTCGGCTGCGTCCCGCAGTGCCCCTTGGCCCGATAGCTGACATCTATCATCCCGTTCTCGGGCTTCCATCGATCGTCCTCTCCTATTTAAGTTAGCAAACTTGATATTCCATCTATTATCTTCATCTACTTTTTGCCCTACAAAGATAGGCGGGTTCTGAGTATTGGTTCCAGTTCATTCTCTCTAACTAAATCATAATTAATCCTTCTTTCTACTGATCGAGTTCGCACGACAGTTCCGGAGTCTGAGCCAGTGTGCGTGGCCAGCGTAGCAGTGTCTCGAGTAGTCATTTCACGGTATCAGGGTAGACGTTGAGTGCCCAGTGGCCCTGGCGTAATCCAACAATCAGAAGGCTACGAGTTTGTTGCCTATGTAATTTTTCTATAATGACCCAACTCGTACTCTTATCAACGCATTTTACTCCCCCCTTTTCTCTCCAATGAATTTTCTCTCTATTATGTTAAAGTATTGTGTCGTCCCGTACTGTACAGAAAGCCTGTAGTGCACTCGTTTTGAGTGCAATATCAAAAATCTCTAGAGGAGGACAGTACTAGCACTCCACATCCATCATTCACTAATCCCTTCCGTTAACCGCGAATTGTGGGTGGACTGCCGTACTGTGCGGGTGAGTAGGTGGAAGGCTCTCGCATAGGACGGTCCAGAGAATACACACACGACCACACCCCCCCTCTACGATCCATGTAACGGATCCTACGCAACTGCGCTCCCTGTCACCCCTACCTAGTAACCAACACCACGCCATAAAACAATCCAAAAATTATTGTAAGAAGAGTGCCAAGCACATGTTACACGGATATCCCCGCGCCAAAGATACAGAGAAACACAGAAACACTAGCAAACGACCACGCACTCTAATAGTCCACATAAAATTACCAAATCAATGCTATCTCACGTAATCCCCAGACTACGAATTTAGATACCCCACATTTAGACCCTTTCAACCTACACTGATGTATAATACAACGCCATAAAATAGCAATCTTCTTTTGCGTCCAAGCACTACGCAAGCTAAAATAAATGTGAGGATGTTCTTGTAAAAACTATCAAAGGTCTCCTGCTGGTCTGAGGCGGTGGCCATTTACATCAGCTATTAAAAGTGAACAGACGGTTGGGACTGACGGCGCGAGCGGTGGCGGCCGGGACCGACTAACAGCCTAATTGATAGCAGCAAACCCCGCTAACTTACGATCACATCTCATATCTCGATTATGTTCACATCTAAGATTCTTCTACAACCTATATTGTGTCCGTGTTAGTGGAGGTTGAAGTGGTTGCCGCCTATCGAAGTCCCCGAGCACGATCCTAGGTGGTGTGGGCGCTCGGGGGGGGCGAGCACGTGTGACAGAACATTTATTCCACGCCTATCCGTCCGTGCATATATTGCCCCAACAGCTATAAACAACATATCCTCACCCCCGAACCTCACTCATATCTCGGCCTATCCATAGCAATTCCATTGACCAGGTAATTATCCGTTCCCACTTTCTGCCTCCAATTTTACAAAGCCGAGATCTCCTGTGTCCCGTGCCAGCAAGGATACAAGGTATGCCTGTACACACTTCAAGTCTAAAAGCATAACCTTTACCGTCCACAATACTCTATCTGACCTCTATAACCCCTATGTGCCCGAAATCTTCATACACATGCCCTAATTACCGCTTAGACAAAATAATCACTAACTCAACCACCCTTCCCTAACATTAAACTATAGTGCTACATGACCTTAGATTCTAGGCACATTTCTCTTGCTTTTAACCATTTAACCATTAAATATTTTTGGCCAGTTTTATACTAAAATGAAAAATTAATAATATGATAATCCAGTAATAGCAATGATCACAAATAAATTACGATAAATAATAATATTATCACTATTTTCCAATAATCATCCGCTTTATTATTGTAATTATCTTATCTTTTTTTTGTTTGTTTTTATATTATAGATATAAAATATATATATATATATATGATATAATAATATAAAATATATATATAATCTAACTATATCATTCCTAAATACTAACTACCTACTAACATGTTCCTTCTCATTCCCTTTTTTTCCACACCTTGTGGTTGTCGATAATGATGATCGATGATAATACACACTAATCAACAACTACTTATACTAATTATTATCATTTCCATTCATCATTATTATTCTTGTCAACTTCCTTACAGTCTATATATCATACTGACTATATATACGGATACTATACTATATATAGTTGTTCACTTTTCCGTTTTTCTTTGATTTTTTTTTTTCTTTCATTTTCACATCTAGTGACTGACTAAGTAAATGACACAATAACAATAAAATAAGCCATGAATGTGATATCATAATAATTATTATTATCACTGTTTTCATTATTATCGTTATTATTGTAATAATTACAGTATACATTTTTATGTAATTATACTGCTAATGACAATAATAAATGATATAACACAGTTAATAAATGTTTTTCGTTTTTTATAATAATAGATAATAAAAAGTAATAATGATAATGAAAAATAATAGTGTTAGTTTATTATTGTGTTGTTCTTCAGTTTGTTACTTATTGCAATTATTTTCATTAATATCAATATTACAAGTTTTGTCAAAAAAAATTCTCATTAATTCTCGGTTTAATCATCATTATTGTCTTGATTAAAATCATAATATATAATATCCTAATCCGTTTTATGACATTTCGGAGTTACTGTCAAAAGGCGAGATTTTTATTTAGATTTCACAATATGTCTGAATTGTTTTCGACTTATGGGATTTTTCCCTTTTTCCCCTTTTTATCTCTAATGCGATTACGTCCTTATTTTATTATCCATCATTATCATCATTATCATCAATATTATTATTATCCTCATTATCATTGTAATTATTGACATAATTTTCTTGGCAATTATACTCATAGTAGTACAGTAAAAAATAAATCATTTATTCATCATTACTGTATTGTTGCCATATATTATTTTGGGTACGTGATACTAATAGTAGATAGAAACAATAATACTAATAACAAAATAATTAATAATAGCAATAACAAAAAATAAAATCTAAATTTATTATTATATTATTATTAATTATATATATATATATATATATATTATATATCTAATATATATATATTCTATATATATATAATATGGATCATATGATATATGTACGTAAGGTGTGGAGTAAAAGATATAAGAGAAGTGAGTAAAAAAGTAGTAAAATAGAAAGTATAAACAGTGGAATATACACTAACCACTAAACCACCGATTCATCTCTAACTAATTCATTGATCAGTTTATTATTCTAATTTTTTATATAAGTTATGATTATCTTTTTTTCCCTTTAGCCAGTCTCACCAATAATAAAACAACGTCCCAGAGTAAGCTACAAGTAACTCACGTCATTAAACACTGAATCACACAACTACACGTCATACGACATACACTCAAAGGACCCTCGCCCTATAATAACTATCCTTACTCGTTTATTACCTTCGTCAAATCTTTTACAGTTATACGCCTTTCTTTTTTCCAACTATATAACAACGTACTAATACAGTTAACTACACTCATAATGATAACAATTAAAAACGATATCAATATATTATAATTAATATATTCATAAATATGATCCATTATCATTGTATTTTTATTATTTTAGCTTTTGCAGTTATACTACTAATACTACTCCGACTACTACTACTCACACAATAATCAACTAAACGATCATTATAATAAATACTTAAATATCATTTATAGAAATAGTAATATTAATTACAATAAAAATAATTATACATACATAAACACAATGATAATATACTAGAATGTAATAATTAATATTATGTATTACCCACTATTGATCCAGGGTATTCATTTAGTTATTATGTGCATATTACTTGCAATTCCCGATTTATGTATCAAATATAGTATCCATAAATTATGCATTTTACGACATTTTTCACTTTTTATTCTCACTTTGTATTCAGCACTTATTTGTCATGGCTTAATTACCACTTCATGTAAATTTATTATCACACCTCTAGTGCCTCTCAACTTCTATATCACATATAGCCACCCCATAGTCATTAAAATGAAGTCCCGCAATAAACGCCATCGACATTCCTTGGACGTAACACCACTACCCGAAGACCGACAGCTGATATTTATTGCCTAAACTTTAGCGCTTTTCTTGCGCTTTTGATATTTTTTTTTCTATTCATGGACATAGGATACTTACTTTGTTATTAGTCTCTCAATATTATCATCGCACTTATCGTTCTTTGATCGTCAGGAGAAGGAGAAGAGCTCATGCTTCTCTGGGTGTCGAAGATAACCAGTAGTTTGGACCTGGTCACGAATGACATATGATGACTGCGTTGGGGGGTGGATCGGAGCCTAAACAGAGCAGTGGCCGCTACTTACACTCTTTATGTATTAGAGGAGCAGGACACGTGGCTACTTACAGATGGGTTGTTTGTTTACAGTTTCGATATTAAAACTGTTCCTTTGTACAGGGGCGTACATAAAAGAAGATACAGTGCTAATAACCATCATTTTTGATTATTCTAACATTAGTGGTATAGTCGATTATTAGTCATCATGATACTTCGTTTTATTTATTAGGGACGTGAGTGTGGGCGTTAACGTGCGGGCGCACTATTGTATTAT
This sequence comes from Penaeus monodon, assembly GCF_015228065.2. NCBI lineage: Eukaryota > Metazoa > Arthropoda > Malacostraca > Decapoda > Penaeidae > Penaeus > Penaeus monodon. Next base: position 17,107 of record NW_023644564.1, on the reverse strand, counting down.
TTCTGTTATGGTTATGTTAGTTATGTTCGATAGTAGACACCAATGAAAAAATAATCTAATATATTAATACCACAATAATGATAATAATAGTATAAGGTAATTATGGGATGAATAATAATAATGAATAATAGTAATAGATAAGTGAGATTGATAATAAGTTGAAGGCTGCATTATATTATCATTATATCATATCATGAACAAATTGCAAATTTCATTTTTATTATGTAGTCATTGATTATTCAATTGCTATGCGCCTTCTTCTATATGTTATATACTATAAGAGCTATTATATAGTTGATTAGTATATACTACTACTATATGTATACATCATAGTAATAGTAGTAGTAATTTTTATTGTTTTTATTTGTTGGTTTTTATTATTTTTTTTATGTGTGTTTTGTTTTAAATTATTTCATTCTCTATTTATATCTGTGTTTTTTGTTGTGCGTCTTCCTTTCTGTCATATTCGGGTCTTTCATTTATATTTCTTTTTTCTTAATATTTCATTTATCATGTTTTGGTATTGTCATGTAGGTATGTTTTTTTTTTGTTATTGATGATGTATAAGTAGTGTGTATCATTCAGTAGCCGAGATCTAATAGAGGTTAACAGAAAGTATCGGATGTATGAAGTTGTTTGTGTTTATGCATTGATGTTACGACGATTATTAATGTTACTTAGAGTGGTGAAGAGGCACTGAGTCGGGGAGCACATGTGTTATGAGTTGTTGTGATTTCGCGATGTTTGATACTGAAGTCATGAACTAAACACGTGATCATAAGTAGACCAGGACACAATAACGGTTAAAGGTGTATACAGGAATACGAATAGGGGCACGATGTATGCCAATTGGAGCTGGATTGATGTAATCTCAGTATCCATTATCATGTGTTAGATGGTAATGTTGGACTTCCATCCTTGTAAATTAGATGTACCGTGCGTAGTGACAGTTTGATTTTTTGTCTTTGCTGAACAATAGAGATCAAGGAAGCAATCAGATGTAAGGTTACAGAAGTTCCTGTAAACACCGATAGTTGATAAATCTCATATTAGATAACGATTATTTTCATTGAGTATTACGAGTGTGTACGTTACATATGCTTGTGAACACTATCGCTTTTTTGGCAGTCACCATCATAAAGTCATGTCAGTATAGTATGATCATACTCTAAGCTTAAGATATGTAAGGAGTGATTGAGTAGAGTAATATATCTTATATTATATATATAGTAGATTGTGATTGGTAGTCGCGGAGTTGTGGCTATACGTGTGTTGGGTCGTGGTTGTGTGTGGTTATGGTGTATAGTAGTATGATAGTGTTACTGAATTGTAATGCTGATGTAGGTAAAGAAGAGGTAAAGTATTAGATAACAATGAATAAGAGGTGAATCAAAGTATATTGAATAGAATTCATAGAATGAGCAAAAGTGCAATGGACAGAGCTATTGATGATTAAGCTTAGATTTTGTCAAAGTTAGTAGTGGTTTCATAGGTAGGCGATGGCTCAGTTGACTGGTAGTACGAGTGTTCATATAAGGTAGTTCCTGTGATCTATTTGTAGGTAATATTTGGAGTAGATAGTAATAGAGTAAGTTGATATAGAAGTTAATGTAATAATATAGCATAATCACCATAAAGATATACTATACAATATATGTATAATAATAATAATCAACACATCACAATGAACATAACCCTCAATAATAATAATAATGGGATAAGTAATAATGTAATCATTGCCAATATTCCCATTTATTGTTTTATAAAAATTATTATAATTATGAAGTTTTTGTGCAAAATTGATCTTTACGTCTCGATTGGTTTATCTTCACTCAGTATTGTCATGAGTGATACAATTATGATAAATAATTAAATTGGGTAGCACTAATAAGGTTGGGCCAGCGGCAAATATCATACAAGAGGAAGAAAGATCGAAAAAAACTACGTTCATAGGTTTGGAGTATACTCTCAAAGGCGTATATTTCGCTAGTATTTTGCTTGCTATTTTTTAACTTTGAGATTTTATTTTCACTTGTCATTATTTTTGGTAATATTTATCATAATTTATCATGAGCCGCTAAACATGTCAACCATTATTATTATATTTGTCTTAATGTTCATGATTCACCCTAAGTATTTGCCAAAACATCAAATGAAACCTGAAAAAAACGGCATTTTGGGCAAGGATTATGAAATTATATAAAGTGAATACCATTTCACGTGAGATTTTGCCAATAAAGATTTGGATGAGAAAGTTGTACTCGGTCGCAACATATTGTGTGGGAGTTTTTTTTCACCTTGTGTTTATAAGTAATCGGACGACTACTTATTGTCTAGTTACCTATCAAGTCAACTCTATTCACATTTATGTATTTGTAAAATATTGCCCTCCTATACATTGTTTTAACGATTGGTCACGGAAAGGTAAGAATAATAGTATGATAGAAGGACAAAAAAGATCAGTTATAGGTCATTTTTTTACTGATAATTAACTATCAGTTATTGTTATATTAATGGATCGTATAAATTATACTGCATTATGTACTAATTTATTATATATAGTATAATTAATATATAAATAATATATATATGATAATATGGGTAGGATACTAACATGCATCAATAGTGAGTGTTAGTATATAACAATATGTACGTAATTGTATAGATATACATATATTAGAATATAATACTATAATATATATAGATAATTGATATATTATATGGCATCCCAGGATAATAGCACTAGGCTAGTATATATAAGTATCATATAAGTATATATATATATATATATATATGTATATATAAATATATTACTATATATATATATATATGATATATAGTATATATCTAGTATTTATATACTATAGTAGATATTTACTATATTTGGTAGAACTACTGTACTAATTAAGTGAGCAACAATAATACTAATGAAAGAAACAAAGTGATAATATGGTGAATGAACAAAAAGATCAATTCTGAGCAGTTTTCCATCTTATATTATTTTTTAATTACATATTATCATTTTACTATCTTATTAAGAAACAGCTGCTTTCATTAGATCTGCGGGTGTGAGTGAAGATATCTTGAGTGTATTGCTAGTGTGTTGCTATTATCTCACACGTTCCAAAACAACGTTTCTGTCAGGTGATGTGATTACGATGATGTTACGTTATTGCTCACTCTTTGATTTGTAATAGTAGTTAATAACCCCTTGGTTAATATTCAGTCAATTGAGCTTAAGTATTGTTCGATGTTACGGATGGGTTGTATATGGATTGGTGGTGTATTAGTTATCAATATGTGGCGTATTTATTATTTATTGTTGTTCTGATGTAGGTTGATATGATTATTCAGTTCATTGCAGGTAGCCATCTGACATCATCAAGTTCAGTATACTATACGTTATTAGATCGGACTATTAGCACTAATACTAAGTACGTCATAAGTTATAGCGTAATCATAATAATGCAAGATGAGTAAATTGGTGAATAGTTGATAAGTGATGATAATAGTATTACTGAATATATAAACATTTTCTTGATAAACTTATCGTCGCATTGTTATCGATTATGATTGTTTTGTATGTATTCATTCATTAATAATACTTAATCTAGGGTATCAATATAGTTTGTCCTTTTCTATTAGTATCATTACTGTAGTATTCGCCATTAACATCAATTATACTATATATTATTGTTCAGATGGTAGGTCTTAATTTGAATTCATTCCGAAAGTTATTATCATGATGGTATGCATGGTCACCACGTCTTAGAGTGTACGCTCGCCTAACTTATTATTATTATCGTTTCGTTTATTACGACTAGCGTGTATTATATAGGGTATTGTTATCTACTTATATTATTAGTCCATCATTAACACATAGTCACAATTATGTGATTCTATCATTGATTCATTTATTTGTTGTTACTTGACATGTTTCGATGTTGGCTTATTGGGGTATTGTCGTGTATAGTCTGATTATACTGTATAATGGATATCGTTTTGGTTGTAACGAGAAGTGGATTTATTGGTGTTAACTGGTATTGTTACTGTACTTTACTGTTATGCTACATTATTATCATCAGTAATCATTATTATCACATTTTTTTTTCATTACCATCATCATTATCAAATATCATAATATGCCTATCAATGTTCACAATCATTCATTAATCAATATACATTAATTACTGGTATTCATGTACACATGCATACACACATTATAAATATGACATGTGACGTTGTTTATCATGTTTGACACCAAGGCAGCTCAATCTGCCTCATACTTAAAAGTTATGGGATCATGTACCATCATTATTGTATCTATTAGTGACTCGAATTCAATGTATCGTTATTATCATAATTTTGCGAAGCATCACATTATTATTACACTAGTATATTAGCAAAGTTAATTGTAGTTATTTTTATCTGCAGTCTATCATTATGTTAATTATTAGTTTTTATTATTGATCTGATTATGAGTAGTTATGTAGACGATAGTAGTACGCGATGTTTTATTATGATTCCTTGAGTTAGTTGTGCTGTGTTCGTTGGTATTAGTTTATGTATTTCGTTAGTAATGTTACTATCTATAACATATAATTTTGATAATTGAGTGATATGTGTTAGAGAATATCATCTAGCTCATGCATCATTATATCATCATTCTCATCATCATCATCACCATGGTTTATCATATCACTCTTATTCATTATGACATTCTTTATTCCACCATTCATTACTATCATTATCATCCCTGCCAGTTCACAGCCTCTCAATCGAGACTTACTTCCAGTGCCTTCCTCGTGCCGCACGTTTCGTAGTCCAGGCTAAACTCTTGGAAGTGGGTTCACCCGGTGCAGCACAAGAAGGCAGACGTGAGCACCCATATGGGTTTCCCATCCCACACCCGGGTAGGATCTGATCTGTGTGACAGTTTGGCCTTGGGCTCCCGTGTTAACAAACTCATGCCCTCAGCAACCCTGGCGCGATGCAACAGATCGGGGGGCTGTTGGGGTTGCTCGAGCCGCACACACACTCCCCATGCCCCCAGGATTTAAATCGACGGTGCGCTTTTTATTTCCACGCAGGTGACTGAAATTAAGCACGGAGGATGGAGATATGTGGAGTCCACGGTTGGTCCTCTGAAGGTGGTCAATAAAGTGGTTGGAGGGTGGTATCGTTAGGGCATATGGGAAGCAGAAGGTTGTACTCCTGGTGGGGACTAAAAGCCGCATACGCGGAACCACCCACCAGTGGGAGAGGAGAGATAAGGCAAAATCAAAACTGTTACAATGTCAGAATGCCTCACTAGAGCGGTGGTAGGGCCCACAGAAGATCGCCCTTTCAGGATATGAGAAGATCTGGCAGCGGCACGATCAGTATTGGCGTGGGATACACCTACTACTGAGCGCTCGGGGCTCTCCGGACCTTGCGGTAGATCGGGGCTACAGATCTACCCTTTACCAGTATGAAGTAGCCAATAACTCATCTGCCAGCCGACTTCTAAATCCCTTCACGGTAGTTGATTAGCCGGGTAACACCGGTTGATTGATCGGTCTATAGTGAAAAGTGCACGTGAAGCATGCGTTGTGTGGCGTCAATGTCTCTTACTAGCTGCGGTGTACACCTAACCAATAGTTTGCAAACTCGATGTGAGAAGAGGAGTCTACCGCCCCAAACTCATATCGTGTGCGACGGTAACAATTCGCCTCCCGACTGGCGAGCGGTACACTTCGATATGGTTACCTATGACTGGTGATTTCATGTGCGGTATCTCATAGACGCTGTGATCTCGAGCTGGCTATTAGATGTCTGTCTGGCCCCCATGGCTCGGGAGCTGACCCAAGCAAGCGGAGGAGCTCCATACCGAGAACACACGCCTCCGTCTGTGGAACAATTGCTAGAATGAGATTTCTGGATTACGGGTACTCAGCACTGCAAGCCCACATCGCTGGACAAGGCCATAGTGACTATGTGGCCAAGGAGATCGACACATTCTGTCAACACTCGATGGAGGATCGTACAAGAAGTACGGGTTTACTAGAGTGCAGAGTTTTTGTGGCACTGACCATAGGGCTGGAGGGGCGACCCTACAAGGTGGCCCGTGGGTTCGCCATCGAGCAGTGTCTGATCGTTCACAGAACTGAAAAAACCTGAGAGACCTCAAAAAGGGGGGGGGGGTTGGTTCTGGTGGAGTCCTTCGTTCACTGAAAACACTCGAAGCAGCGCAGAAGTTCATTGGTGTACAGCCGAGGGTAAAGGCACAGACTTTCATCTCCATGGGGACAGTTGGAGGCCACTGGAGTGTTGTGCAGGCCTCGGCTGAATTTTTGGCAATCCCAAAGTACTCTGCAATTGCTCTTTGGTGTGTAGGGCTCAGGACACTGCTGAGAATGACAAAGAAAACAGTTCATTCAGTAATCTTGCTGCAGGATTCTGATGGCTTTTCTTGGTTAAGACTTCGACCGGCCTACCAAGCCTTGAGAACAAGTCTGAGAAACTCCTAAGCCCTACTCGCGGATGACTGCAGTCCGCTCAGTGGAGGACAGTCATCTCAGAATCATGTTGGGTGGTTCATGAACGTTGGCTGAGTAAAACGGGTAGACCCTCCAACAAGTTGGATTAGCAAAGTTGTATTGTAGTGGACCCTAGTTTAAGGGAGTCACCCCAACAAATTGGTAAAGGCCCCCTTAGAGTTTCAAGCGCCGTCCTCGGCAAGGAACCGTAAAAATCGGGCGCGAGTTGCTTAATACTTGTTTTAATGATCTTTTTCTTTTATTTGATATGTTTTATTTTTTTTTTTTCGAATCATGTTCTTTTAAACAACCCTGATCTATTTGTTCTCGTTTTATTGTATAATTTTACTGCCCTTTTTTTATTGTTACGCTTTGTAGATACCAATTTTTTCTTTGCATTGCATTTTAACGTTATATATTAGCCTTCTGTGTGTTTTTATACTTTTATTTTGTTATTTTTAATTAAACATTGTAACGATCCAGCGAAACCAAAACATTTTTAAGAATTATAGACCATTGTTCCTTTACAAATAGAACCAGACACAAGGCCAATCGACCGCTCTTCGGCTGAATTGTGTGTTTCAACAGAAAGAAGTGTCGGAAGTCAGGGTTAGTTTGCTTGGTGATCTGGAGCCAGTCGTTTTTTTTTTTTTTTTTTTTTTTTTTTTCCAAGGCCCACCAGAGTACTCCCGTTACAGAATTAAATAGAGGTTTGTATTTAATGGCACGGGGAGTGAAGGTCATATTATATATTTGATGCTACAGAGGGATCATGCTAGCTTATGTTTTTTTTTTCGTTTACTTGTTGTAGTCTATATACGACTTGTGTTTTGCTAGGGCAACCCAACAGTCGTAGTTTTTATGTTTCTTTTTATTCATTGCTGTTAGTCTTTGTTCTCTTTTATGCTTATTTCATTTCACTGAAGTTGTTTCAATTTTTTTTCTTGTTTATTCTTTGTAAATGTTTATATTACCTTATTTAAGTTCCTCATTTCAGTTAAAGTTTTTACTAATAGTTTTGTTAATCTTGCTCACTTTTTTTTTTAGTCTTTTACAATGTTTTTATTTATCATTTTTCGGTTCAGTTTTTATTTTTGTTTGTCTTTTACCACAAATTTTAGTCTACTTTTCGTTCAATTTTATCAAAATGAATATTGCAGGTTGAGCTTGTCTCTGTGAAAATCTCCATGGCGCCCACTACTTTAAAACAGTGCCTGACTTAACTATATGTTATTGAGGAGGATCACGTGCACTACAGAGGTGTTACATTGATATAAACTTTGCCGTACATGGCGTACATAAAGAAAACAGCTAATAACCATCTTGATTATTCAACATTATTATACATTATTATCATCATGATCCATTATTATTATGACTATTACTGCCGTACATGTATATTTCTTTGGTAGTTATGTTGATAGTAGAAATGATAAATAATAATAATAATAACAATAATGATAATAATAATAATAATTATGATAATAATAATAATAATAATAATAATAATAATAATTATAATAATAATTATGATTATTATCATTATTATCATTATCATAAACAAAATTAAATTTTACATTTTAATTAGTCATTATTATCATAACGTATATATAATATAATATATATAATATATATATTATATATATAATATATTATATATATATATTTATTTTTTTTTTTTTTTATGTTTTTTTTTTTTTTTTTTTTTTTTTTTTTTTTTTTTTTTTCTTCTTCTTATCTTTTTTTCTTCTTTTTTCTTTTCTTTTTTTTTTATTATTATATTTTTTTTTTGTAATTATAATAATAGTAGCAATAATAATAACAAAATAAGATGTTAATTTTTATTCTTATTACCATTATTATGTTATTAATGTAACTATTGCAGTTTATTTTTTCGATTATACTAATAATAAAAAATAATAATAACCATAACAATAATAGTAACAATAATAACGATATCTTATAATTGATATCATTATCATCATTGTTATCATTATCACTGTAATTATACGTTATGACATTTTTTTTTCTTTGCAATTATACTAGTAAAAAATAATTATGATAATAATAACAATAATAACAATAATAATTACAATAAAAACGATATTATAATTATTATTATTATCATTATTTTCATTAGTATCATTATTATTGTAATTATTAGTTATAATATATATATATATCTATATCTATATAATATATATATATATATATATATATATGATTATATATGTGTTGTGTGTGGTGTGTGGGTGTGGTGTGTGTGTGTTTTGTATATGATATATATTTTTAATTATGCTGATTATAAAAATAATATTAATAACAATAATAAGAGGAATAATAATAATAGAATTATAATGAGAATAATGACACTATTATGATTATATTTATCATTATTTTCATTATTATTATCTTTATTTTTTCATTATATAATATTTTTGTAATAATATTAGTAATAATAATAATAATGATAATAATAATAATAATAATAATGATAATAATAAAGATAACAACAATAATGATAATAATAATAGAACAATAATAATAATAATAATAATAATATTGCAATTATTCCCATTATTGTTTAAAAAATTATTATAATTATGGTTTTGTCAAAATTATCTTTATTCTCATTTTTATCATCATTATTGTCATGATTGATACAATTATGATAATAATTAAGATTGTTACCCTAATAATTGCCAGAATCATCAATGAAATCGAAAAAAACGCATTTTGGAGTATACTCTCAAAAGGCTATATTTCGCTAGTTTTTGCCGCTTTTTTTTACTTTTGGGATTTTTTTCCTTGTTCATTATTTTTTGTTACTATTATCATAATTATCATGATCCCTAACATCAACATTATTATTATATTCTTAATGTCATGATTACCCTAATATTTGCCAAAATCATCAATGAAACTGAAAAACGGCATTTTGGAGTATTAAATCTAAAGGCTACATTTCGGTAGATTTTGCTGCTGTTTCGACTTTTGGATTTTTTTTTCCCTTTTTTATAAGTGGACACTATTATTGTTAGTACCATCATCATTATCATCATTATTATTGTAAATATTGCCTCCATACATTTTTTACTATACGCATAGTAAAATAATAGTATTAAAAAAAAATCATTATTGTTATTACTATCATTATTGTTATTATTATGATTATAATTATTACTGTCATATATATATAGATTATATATATATATATATATATATATATATATATATATATATGTATATATGCATATATAATATATATATATATATATATAATATAGTATATACATTATTATATATTATATTATATACTATATATATTAATATATATATATATATTTATATTTTTTTTTAAACAAATATAACAAAAATAAAAAAAAAAATTTTTAATGTAATCAAAAATCAATTTTTTTTTTTTTCTTTTTTTTTATTTATATTATATTTTTTATTTTATTAAAAAACTTTTTTTATTTTTTACATTATTTTTATTTTCTTTTGTTTTTATGTTATGTTTTTGCTATTTTGTTTTAAATTAACTGTAATTAAAATTTTTTTTTTTTAATTTTGTGTTTTTTTATTTTTTTTTATTTTATTATTGTTATTATTTTATTTCTCTTCACACACACATTACAATTGTTATTATCTTTAATAACATTAAACAAAAATAAAAAAGAAGAAAGAATGAAGAAATAAAAAATAATTTTTTATTTAAATTATTTTTTATTTTTTAAAATAAAACTTTTTACAAAATACATTACCAACATTTTTTGTTAAAAAAAATTTAAACTTTTACCAATTTTTCTTTTTTTTCTAAAAATTTTATTTTTTATCACATAAACATTTTAAAACCAAAGGTTTTTAGATTTTTCTTTTGTTTTTTATTTTATTAAACCATATTTTTTTTACATTTATTATTTTTACTTATTTACTTATTTTTTTTATTCACAATTTTCTATATTATTATACATTACCATCATTTTATCAATATCATTTTTATTCATTACCATACTTTATCAATTCATTTTATTATCATTACCATCATCATTATCAATATCATTATTTTTATCATGTTTACAAAAATTTATCTTACCACTTTATTGTTATTTTATATTATTATCGTTTTATCATTATTAACATCTTTATCATTTTTAGCATTAATTTTATTTTTTATTTTCTTTTTTTATTATTTTTATTTTTATTATTATTAGTAGTAGTAGTGTTTTTTTATTATTTTTGTTATTTTTGTTGTTTTTATTAGTTTTTTTGTTAGTATTATATTATAACAAACTTTATCATTATTTTTAATATTCATATATCATTATATCATCTCATACATTATACCATTTTTTATATTATAAAATTTTTTCATTTATACATTTTTTTTATCCCTTTTTCTTTTACTTCTTTCATCCCTGCCAGTTCACAGCCACGAGATTCTTCAGTCCTTCGTGCTTTTGGGGCCCCGGGCTAAACTCTGGAGGGTTCGGAGCAGAGGGGGCCCCCAGAGGTAGGAGCCATGGCCCCCCGGTGTGGGGACATGCCCGGGGCCCTACAAACTCCTGCCCCCACCCCCACCCTGGGGTTAATGGGGGTTTGGGGGAGGGAGCCTTGCCACCCCCTCCTGCCCCCAGATAACTAAGCGTGACTGAAATAAATGGATAGTGGAGCCCCGTGGGAGGGCAAATTTTGGGGTACAGGAGGAAACGAGAGTTACTACCCCCGTCCCCCGGCAGGGACCCAACCCATCATGAAGCCGTGGGGCAAACCCCAAGGGGGAACCCCACAGCAAAAATTTTGGACCCACAGGTTGGGCCCCCAGGCTGCCCTCTCGGGAATGAGAAGATCGGGCAGGGGCATGATCAGTATGGGTGGGACACCTACTACTGGTGGGGCTGCGGTTGGTCTCACCTCCAGGAAGTAGCATAACCCCTTCCAGCCGACTTTAACCCTCGGGGTTGAGGGAAACACCGGGGGATGGGATGGCAGAGACTGAAACAGCTTTTGGCTTCCTGCTCTTTCTGCTGTGTACACTCCTACCAAATGTTTTTCAAATCGATGTGAGAAGAGGGTTTACGCCAAAAATATTCGTGGGAGACAATTTCCCCTGGCGGACATTCGCATTATTCTGGGTGATTTTAGTGCGGTATCAGGTGATCGGCGGGGTATGAGATTTTGTGGGCCCCCCTGGCCGGGGGCTGACCCCCGCAGCGAGAACAGCCTCCTTCTTGGAACATTTCAGAAAGAGGATTTGGTCCTGGTATCAGACTCAAACCCCCCATGCGGGACAAGGCAAGGATATGTGGCCAAGGAGATCACCCCCATTTTTGTAACACTCGAGGAGGGGTCTTTTCCCGAAGTCAGGGTTTTATGAGTGCCGGTTTTGTGGACTGACCATAGGCTGGGAGGGCTACCCCACAGGTGCCGGGGGTTGCCATACAGTTCTGACGATTCACAAATTGAAAAAACGAAGATCAGTTGTTCGGGGGGAGTCCTTCAGCATGAAACACTGAAGCAGCCAGAAGTTCATGGTGTACAGCCCAGGGTAAGGCAGAATTTCATCTCCCCGGAGACATTGGAGGCCCCCGGAGTGTGGCCCTGGTCGGCTGAATGGCAATCAGGACTTGCATTGCTCTTGGTGTGAGGGCTCAGCACTGCTGAGAAGGGCAAGAAACGTTCATCAGACTTTCTGAGGGTTTGATGCTATTCTTGGTAAGACCTTCGACCTGCCCACCCAAACCTTTAGAAACTGAACTCTAAACCCTCCTCGCAGATGACTGCAGCCCTCAGTGGATGGACAGATCTCTCGATATGTTGGGGTTTTAGAACGTTGGGGGGTAAAAGGGAGACCCCCCAACAAGTTGGATGCAGGGTATTGTAGTGACCCAGTTTAAGGGAGTACCCCAAAAATTTGGGAAAGCCCCCTAGAGTTCAAGCCCGTCCTCGGCAAGGAACCCCTAAATCGGGGCGGTGTAAAATTTTTTTAATGATCTTTTTTTTTATTTGGTTTTTATTTGAATATTTTTTTTTAAAAAACCCCGATTATTTTTTTTGTTTTAGTAAATTTATCTGCCCTTTTTTTGTTTCGCTTTTTAGATTCCCATTTTTTTTTTGCATTTCATTTTAAAATTTATATTTCTTCTGTGTGTTTTTATACTTTTATTTTTTTATTTTTAAATTAAAAATTGTAAAGGGCCAGCGAACCAAAACTTTTAAAAAATTTATGACCATTTTCCTTTACAATTAGAAAAAAGACACACGGCAATCGCCTTTGGCGATTGTCGTTTCAAAACCGAAAAAAGTTCGGAATCAGGGTTTTTTTGCTGGGGATCTTGGAGCCCGCGTTTTGCCCAAGGCCCACCGAGTCTCCGTTACAGAATTAAAAAGGTTTTGTTATGGCCACGGGGGTAAGTATTATTATTTTAAAAAGGGTGTGTTTGTTTTTTTTTTTTTTTTTTTGTTATTACGAGTTTGTTTTGCTGGACCGTCGTAGTTTTTTATGTTCTTTATTTCATTTGCTGTAGTTTTTTGTTCTCTTTTATGTTATTTCTTTTCACTGAAGTTTTTTCAATTTTTTTTCTGTGTTTTATTCTTTGTAATGTTTTATATTTACTTTTTAAGTTCCTTTTCAGTTTAAAAGTTTTACTAATATTTTGTTAATCTTGCTCATTTTTTTTTTTAGTCTTTTACATGGTTTATTTTCATTTTGGTTCAGTTTTATTTTGTTTGTCTTTTACCACAATTTTAGTCACTTTTGTTCAATTTATCAAAATGATATTGCCAGGTTGAGCTTGTCTCCTGTGAATCTCCATGCTGCCCACTACTTCAGGACAATAAACGTTCTTATTAATACGCTGAATCACGACAGTATCACAATGCAGGACCCACCCTCAGTGAGGAACCTCCTACACAACTGAGGTTACGATGGCGATTTCCAAGAAGCTGCAGGCATATGTGATATCCCTGCTGACTGCTAAAAGCTAGGGTTGAACCTATGGCATGGGCAGTCTTGCATGCATGCAGTCTTGACTGCATTTGGCAGTCTGGTTTCCCTTTTCCCCCTGACCTGTTGAAGAGCGTGGTCATCCCTCTCTGGAAGGGGAAAGGGGTCATTGGGACTGTAGCAAAATACCGTGGCATTACACTGCTCAGTTACCCGGCAAGGTTTTTACCCACATTTTCTGAAAAGGATCCACGACCACCTACTATGGCACCAGAGACTGGATTTTACTCCTTGCAAATCCACTATAGACCGAATCCCAGCATTTTGAGTAATTGTGGAACGCCGTCGTGACTTCGGTCGTTTAATTGCTTGCAGCCTACATTGACCTCAAGAATTTGTTTTACTTGGTGCATCGAGAATCACTATGGGAGATTCTGAGACTTAGGAGAATTTCGACACGGATTATTGGCTCAATAGCACGCCTATATACCGGTACTGAAAGTGCTGTAAAGTATGGTGGGGGCCTGTCGACTTCCCTGTTTTAAATTTAGGGGTGAGGCAAGGCTGTGTCCTTGCACCAACACTTTTCAACACCTGCATGGACTGGATAATGGGCAGTGTGGGGCTACACTGGGGAATATTTATTTTCCCGATGATGTTGCTATCCTATCTGAGTCCTGGAGTCATTGGTGAGGCTTTTGATGCATTCGCAATGGGGAACCCTTTTGGGGCCCAGAGGCTCCGGGGACTAAGAAAGATGCGGATTTTGGACCCTTTGGAAAAACCTATTCAGTGATCTAGCGGGGTGAGGACGTTGAATCACAGAAAACTTTGATATTTGGTGCATGTCCATTCTCTAGTCTGTAAGCCCAAGTAGTCAGTAGACTTTTGATCTGGCAACAGCAGCCATGAACTCGATCAAAAGAGTTTTTAAAAGTCAGTACCTAGCAGAAAGACCAAGCTATGTGTCTTAAAGGGGTGGGTGGGGAACCCCCGGGGATTCCTAGGAGGTCAGGTTGGGCAGTTTGAGGGGGAGCCCTTTCGCGAGGATTAGAGAGGGCCGGGGGCCCTCCCGGAGACTCCCCATGAAGGACATTCGGGGGAAGCGAAGGGTGGATGCGGCCATGCGCCTCCGCGGCTTTGCCCTTGATGATGAGGGAAAATATATTACATCACTAAAATCTTTATCATACAATGATTACCCCATATATTTTTTTATTATCATTATCTTTATTATTATTATATCTTTATTTTTACTATTATTACATTATTTTTAATGATTTTATTTTTACTATCATTATCCATCATTGGCTTTATTTTTAATTAAAAATCATTACTATTAGCTTTGTTATCATTATTTTTTCCCTTTTATAATGTTTTACATTTTTATTATTATTATCAAATATATTATCATCATCATTATAAAGTTTTCATTAATACTGGTATTTTTTCCCACTTCATTTCATTCATCAGTATTATTTTTGTTTTTCATATCATATCGTACATTATCATCTTGATTTATCTGAAAATTTATCATTATCACATTTTTTTACATTATTATATATAGTTATTTTTATAATTTCTTTATTACTTATATTATTGTTGCTGTTGCTGGTCTCACTTTAATATAATTATATTTTTATTATTTCCATTAAATCATTAAATATTTTCATAAAATTTATATTGCTTTTACTATCATTAATATCTAAATTTTTTCAATTTCAGGGACAACACACACACACACACACACACACACACACACACAAAAACACCCACCCCAACACACACAACACACACACACACACCACACACACCCCAAACACACACACGCAAAACCTGAAGAGTCTATATAATTTGGGTACGTGGCTTAGCGGGGTAGTGATATTGGATTAGGGGGTTTGCCCTTTTTATTATGATGAGTACGCACAGTAATGGAACACCGAGACATCTCTTTGGATAGAGCGGTGAGCGGGGGTCACGTGTCAGAGGCAAAGGCGGGCCGCCCAAGGCGAGGTCATATAAAATGTCATCTACCCCTCGTGAGTCGATGGGTATATTTCTCGGCCACATCGCGCCTCCCCCTTGAGGCCCTTAGATCTGCCTAAAAGGGGGGCCAACTTTGGGGGTCATCTCATTTTTGGCATTGTCCGGTGATCTTATGGTTGTCTCCCGTTTTCCCCTTTCCTTGTCCTCGGTGTAATCTGTCCATCCTCGAGTCCACACGTCCTCGAAGTTTGCACAGGGCCCTTTTGACTTTGGATTAAATTTGACTTCCTCTACCTTGTCCCGGCCCAATCGGCGGCGTCCTCGCCCCACGTCTTCACAGATTCATTCAGGTCCTTCTCGGCTTCATGTCGTCCACACGCCCCCGAATCTTATTTTTTTGGATCTACGGGGGTCGGGGCAGGGGGGGGGCATCTAGGGAGCTGATCCGGGCTGACGAGCCCGGGTTTATGGTCTGCAGTTGTCCAGGCAGGCAGCCCCTTCCCCTCATGGGGGCTTTTAAATTTGCTGTGATGAAATCCCGGTTAAAGGCATCTGGCGATCTTTCGGTGACGCCCTTCCCCAGTTCCGAAGTGACCGCTCGCAGCAGGGGCCTCCTTTGGTGCCGTGCGGTTAGGCGGTCCGCGCATAGATAGTCAGGGAACCAAATCATACACGTAAGGGCCAGTGTAAAAGAAAAAAATAGGCAACAGAGAAGGGGGGTGTTTAAAAACCCCTAGCCGGTTATTCATTAAATTTTCGGTTTTAATGTCATTTTTTTTTATCCTTTGTATTTTTTTTTCGTTTTTTGTTTTATTTTTACAAAGATAAGAAAAAAACAGGAGGGGACGTCAGTATGATCCGCAGGCCCGGGGAATACCAACCTCTTGATATTAGGAATAGAAAGGGAAAAAGACAACAGCAATCCGCAAGGATTACTTGAACAAATTTTCGTCACACAGGAAAAAATAAATGTTTTTGGTCACTGTCACATCCAAAAATACGACGCAAAAAACCCTATTAATGAAAAGGTTTCAGGCTTTTTTGGTGTGGATGAGTGAGTGAGGAGGGTAAGGGGGGTTTTGTGTGCGCAGGAGCATAATGGAGTGAAAGAGAGAGGACCCAAAAAGAGAATGAATCACAAAATGAATATTTAAAGTTCAGATTACAAATGAATATATTAGCAAGCAGCTATATAAAATTATTTCAATCCACACTGAATTCAACAGTTAAAGATATGCGCGAATGTACGCATTAATGAATGGGGAGTGAAAAAAAATTTGCAAGCTTTTAGCAAACAAAAACTTTCAGGTCAGAAAAAAATCCCTGAAACTTTTTTCCCCCGGGGGAAAAAAGGGGCAGGCCCCCAAAAAAAAAAAAAAAAAAAAAAAAAAAAAAAAAAAAAAAAAAAAAAAAAAAAAAAAAGGGGGGGGGGGGGGGGGGGGGGGGGGGGGGGGGGGGGGCCCATCTTAAGGGGCATTTTGGGTTGAAACCCTTTTCCAAATTTCCGAAACCCCCCGGGGATTCAAATTTTTAAAAAAAACCCCAAAAAATTGGCCCCTTAAAAAAAAAAAAATTGGGGGAAACAAACCCAAGCAAAAAAAAAAATCCTAAAAATTTTTTAAATTTTTAACCCCCTTTGGGGGGGGTCCCTTTCTTT
>NW_023644562.1:0-8598 GCF_015228065.2 Penaeus monodon | reverse complement strand
AAACAACTCAAAAACCAAACAACACCCAACCTAACCTCACAATAAAACCCAAACCAACGGGACCTACATATTAATCAACTACCTACATAACGACCAACCTTAACTAATACCGACGCGAAAACGTCTCCGGTGCCGTGTTGTGGATTTATCATAAGCTATTTTCTCCGCCTTCCCCTGCCTTCGTGTGCGTAGATCTTCAGGGGTATGATCGGCTCGTCGGGCCCCGGAAGGTGCTTAAAGGACACGTGTTTTGTCTGAATGTATATGCAGAAGGGAGAGGCTGAGAGAGGGTGAGGGACGGAGATAGATAAATAGAGAGGGGGAGAGTGAATGAGTGAGAGTGAGACAGACAAAACCACACACACACCTACTCACATATACACACAATTATGTGTGTACACACACACACACACACACATATAATGACCGAAAAGTGAACGAACGAACGACTAAACGAGCGAACGGCCGCCTCCCCCGTGCTCAAGACGTGTTTTCCCCTCTTTGTCCTCCTTCGCAGGCATTTTCGCCCGCAGGAGACGGCTCCTGGAGGAGGCGGCTGATCGCGGGCCGGACTTCCCGGCTGCGTGCCCCCGG
This sequence comes from Penaeus monodon, assembly GCF_015228065.2. Classification (NCBI taxonomy): domain Eukaryota; kingdom Metazoa; phylum Arthropoda; class Malacostraca; order Decapoda; family Penaeidae; genus Penaeus; species Penaeus monodon. The sequence continues at coordinate 8,004 of NW_023644562.1, read as the reverse complement.
GTCATCACCGCTGACCCAAACGCCTCGGAAGGCCCTGCACTCCGGACTCCCCGGGCCCCCCCCTGTCTCTCTCTCTTGGGGGGGGCCTTCCTTTCTCCTTCAACTCCTTGCTCTACATTCTCCTTACAATTCTCTTTTCTCCTTTCTCTCTCTCCTACCCTCCTTGATTTTTATTTTTTCCGTATCGCTATTCCTCTCACCCTCTCTCTCTTTCTCTTCTCCCCTCTTTCCTCTCCCCTCCTTTCCTCCTCTCTCACCTCTTTTTTATCTTCTCTTCTTCTTTATCGCTGTCTTTCTCTCTTCTTTATCGCTGTCTTTCTATATTATATATATTAATTTTTATATATATATATTATTATCTTCTTTTCCCTCTTAAAATTTCTCTTTTTCTTCTCTACCGTTCCCTCCACTTCTCTATATTCCAAAGGGAAAATATCGTAAAATTGAATATGATTGATATAGTTATCATTATTATTGTTTTTTATCAATAATAACACCGTCTTTACCATTATCATTTTATCCAAAACTTTTATCATTATCATTATTATTATTACTACTTATATTATACATATAATATACTATAAAAATTTATATTTTTATCTATATATTATATATTATATATAAATTTTATTGATATTTCAATTTTATTATCATTATTTTTATTGTTTTTTGAACATTAATATTATTATAGATATTTTATTATTATCATTATTTTCAAAATTAAATATCTTTCATTATTACATTATTATCATCATTAAAACACACGAAGCTGATCACCCACACACATACACAAATATGGTCATGCACATATAATATGCACCTAACATGCACCATAACAAATTGAATACAATCGTTATAGTTATCATTATTATTGTTATTGAGAATAGTAACCCTCATCTTTATCACAGACAATATTAATATTAGTATAGTTATTATTATTATTATATATTATTATCTGTTGTTGATACTACGATTATCGTTTATCAAAATAATTTTTAGGATCTTCCTCATAATCATTATCACAAAAATATTGTTATTGTTATTATTTTCATTGTCATTATCATCATTGGTTTAGCAAATGGCCTCCCGGGTTTTATACACAGAGTGACCTAGGTTCGAGTCCTGGTCAGGAGGGTTGTTATTTTTCAAATCAATAGGAAGTGCATTATTCCATCTTTAATATACATATATATATATATTATTATATTATATAATATTATAATATATATATTATTATTATTTATTTTTTTATATTTTTGTATATAAATATATATATATATATATATATATAATATATATATATATATATATATATATATATATAATAATAATATATAATAATAAAATTGTATAATATGCAAATGTATTTTACATATATAATTATATATATAATATATATTATTATATAATATATATATATATAGTATATATTTTTATTATATATATATATATATATATTTCATTAATATATATATATATCTATATATATATACTTTTATATTTATAATATATATTCTATATTATATATAATATATATTCTATTTCTCTAATATATATATCCATTATATATATATCTATAATATCTATACCCGACCCTATTCTATATTATTTTCTATATATATTTTATAAAACGCACACACCCACACAACCACCAACCACAAACCACAAATTTATTATTTTTATATATATATATTATATATAATATTATATATATTATTTTTATTCTATATATATATTATATATATTATTTTTTTATATATTTTATAAAATTATTATATATATTATATATTATATATTATATATATTAATTATATATATATTATTCATATATATATGTATATATTTCATATATAATTTTTAATGATACAGACAGATATAGTATATATTCATATGCATACATACATACTATATATAATATATATATTTTATTATATTATATATTTTATATATCCATATCTAATATTTTATATATATATCTTATTATATATATATTTTATTTATATACGTATATTCCATATATTTTTACCTTTTATTTTATTATATATTATATATATATATTTCCTTTTCTATATCTATATTTATTATATATTTACATATTCTGATATATATAATATTATAATATCTATATATATATATTCTATATATTATATTATATAATATATATAATATACTTATATTAATATATAATTATTGTTTTTATATATATTGATATATTTTTATATATTTATACATATATCTACCTATATATTTATATATATATTATTAATATTCATTATTATGTTTTATCTCTCTGTCTCGTCTTTCTTCCTCTCTCTCTGTCTATCTCCCTCTCTCCATCTCTCGCTGCTCCCGCCCGGTTCTCGCTCGGCTATTCCTTGCATCCGTCCATCTCAAACCCCCCTCTCTATCTTCTCTCTCTCTCTCTCTCTCGCTCTATCTCGCTCTCTCTTCTCTCTCTCTCTCTCTCTCTCTCTCTCTATTATTGTTCTTCCCCCTTTACTCTGCATCCCCCTCTCGCCCTCTCTTCCTCTTCCCCTCTCTCTCTATCTCTCTATCCTCTCTATCTCTCTGTCTATCTCTCTCTCTCCTCTCCTGTCTCTCTCTCTCTGTCTCTCTCTCTTTCTCACCCTCTTCCCCTTTTCTCCTGTTTGTGTGTTTCTGTCTCTGTGTGTGTGTGTTCTCTCTCTCTATCATCGTTTTTTTCTTGACTCTCTCTCTCTGTCTCTCTTTTTGTCTCTCTCTCTATATCTCTCTCTCTCTCTCTCTATCTCTCTCTCCTCTCTACTCTCTCTTCTATCTCTCTCTCCTCTCTCGCTCTATCTCTCTTCTCTATTCTCTCTACCCCCTCTGTCTCTCTCTTTCTCTCTCCTTCTCTACTTCTATCTATTCTCTCTCTCTCTCCTCTCTCCTATATTATATATGTATGTATACCTATAAATATATGCTCTAATATTTGTTGTATCATTTTATATCTTTTATCTCTGTAGATAAATACATATTCTATGAATATATATACCTCTATATCTATCTATAGCTCGTCTCTAATCTCTCTCTCTCTCTCTAATTATTATTGCCTATATCTATACATATATCTATATTCTATCTATTCTCATCTCTCTCTCTATATCTTCTCCCATATATTCTATATACTCTATATCTCTATCCTCTCTCTCTCTCTATCTCTCTATCTCTAATCTCTCTCTTGTCTCACTCTATTTTGCCATATCTCTATCTCTCTCTCTCTCTATCTTATCTCATCTATACTCTATTCTCTCTCTCTCCTCACTCTATCTCTCTCTCTCTCTATCTCTGTCTCTCTCTATATCCCTCGTCTCTCATCTTACTCTCTCTCTCCGCTCTCTCGCTCTCTCTTTCTCTCTCTCGTCTCTCTTCTTCTCTTTGCCTCTCCCCTATTCTCCCTCTCGTCTCTCTCTCTACCTCTATCTCTCTCTCTCGGCTCTCTCTCTGCTCTCTCTCTCTCTCTCTCTCTCTATCTCTGTCTCCTCTCTCTCGCTCTGTTTTCTCTCTATCTGTCCTCTCTCTCCCTCTCTCGCTCTCTTCCTCTCTCTCTCTATCTCTATCTCTCTCTACTCTCTTTCGGGTTTGCTTTCTTTCTTTCTTCTCTCCGTCCTCTGTTTGTCTTGTCTGTCTTCTCTCTCTGTTTCTCTCGCTCTGTCTCTATCTCTCACCTTCTCTCTCTACTCTCTCTCTCTCTCTCTCTCTCTCTCTCTTCTCTCTCTCTCTCTCTCTCTCCTCTCTTCTCTCTTTCTTTTCTTTTTTCTTTTCTCTCTCTCGTCCTCTGTTTGTCTTTCTTTTTGTTCTTCTTCTCCTCTTCTTTTTTTTCACTTTACCCTGGTCGTCTCATTGTCCAACCTCCTTCTTCTTCCTTCTCTTCCCGTTCTCCCGATCTTACTTCACCCTCCTGCTGTACCCTCCTCATTATCCCCCCTTCTTCTTTTTCTTTCTTCTTGGTTTCTTCCTACTCTTCTTGTCGCTGTGTCATTCCGTATAGCTGTAACAATCCTCTCTCCCTGCCCTACTTGCCATACTCCTAATCATCCTTGCAATAATGATGATAATCCTTGCAATATGCGGATAACGCTGCTGATAATGATGATGTGATGATATAACGATAATAATGATGATAATCATGCCATACTGATGATATAACAGGAATTATGTCCTATATAATAAAAAAGGGTTTTTAAAAAAAAAAAAAAAGGGAAAAAAAAAAAACATCCAAAATCGAAAAAGCGGCAAAATCTACGCGAATATAGCTTTTTCAAGTAGTCTTCAAAATGACGTTTTTTTCCATTCATTTGATGATGCTGGCAATGATTAGGTAATTATATTAATAATTCCAGAATTCTATTATCAATGACAATCATGATGATAACAGTGAGAATAACGAGAATTGGATAACATTTGATGATTATTATATTATTACTATTATCATTATTAATTATCATATTGTCATTATTTATTATTATTTTTATTGTTATTCTTATTATTATTATTATTTTTACTATTATTATTATTAATTATATTACTTTAATTATTAGTATTATTGGCGACAAAATATATTATAACTGTAATAATTAACTCCTATTAATAATCAGTATAATTATAATATACTAATTCTTATAATAGTGTTAATAATATTGTTATTGTTATTATCATTATTATTATTTTTACTGGTAGTATAATTGTAAAAATAATTATAATATCATAATAATTACGTAATAACGATATTAATTAAATAAGGCTATCATATTATTATAAAAACTTCTTATTGTTATTATTAGTATATACTATTATTATTGTAGTTGATATTAGTATAGATGTTAAAATAATATATTATCAACTGCAAATATGGGCAATAATATGTAAAATTGCAATATGATGATAATAATTGCATAATGATGATAATGGATGATGATCATGATGATAATGATGATATACCGCCAATAATGATGATAATCAATGGAATAATGATGATAATAACCGGATTGTGGTCATATATAAAAAAAAGGGTAAAAGAAAAATATCCCAACAGTCGAGGAGCAGCAAAATCTAGCGAATATAGCCTTTTGAGAGTGACTCCAAAATGACGTTTTTTTTCCATAATTTGATGATTCTGGCAATTATTAAGGTAATTCTGATAATATACCAGAATTCTATTAATCATGATAAATATCGGGATAAAAGTACAATAAATAGAATTTGTAACATTTTATGATTATTAATATTATATACTATTACCCTGATTATTATCATATATCATTATTTTTTATTATTATATTATTATTAATCATTATTATTAATTTTATTATTATTAATATTATGATTATGATTATGATTATGATTATTATCATTATTATTATTGTTGTTTTTTTTATTATTTATATTATACTTTAATTATTAGTTGTATGCCAAAACTATATTAATAACGGTAATAATAACAATAGTAATAATAATAATAATAATAGCATAATTATAATAATACTCTTGTTATATTCTTGTTTATTCATATTATTATTGTTATTACTACTACTACTTTATTTCCTTATTTTTACTGGTAGTATTTTGTAGAAATATTATATAACAGCTAGGATTGACAGTAATATGAGTATTGATTAAAATAATGATTAAATTAATTTTATAAAAACGTTATTATTGTTATTATTTTGTTATTGCTTATTATTATTTGTAGTTGTTATTAAGTATAGATGTAAAAATATATATTATAACTGCAATAATTGCAATAATAATGATAATAATTGCAGTAATGTGATATAATTGCATATGATAGAATAATGATGATGAAAAATGATATGATGATAATGATATGAATAACGTAATAATGATGATAACCCCCCCCCCCCACCCCCCCCAATCATGATAATACTCTGTATAAAAGGAATTGTGTCCCATATAATAAAAAGGTACCAAAAAAATCCCAAAAGTCGAAAAAGCGGTCAAAATCGAGCGAAATCTAGCCTTTTGGAGTAGACTCCAAATGACGTTTTTTTCCATTCATTTGATGATTCTGGCAATTATTAGGGTAATAATGATAATAAATTACCAGAATTCTATATCATGACAATAATGTGATAAAATGAGACAAAGAGAAATTTGGATAACATTTCATAATAAAAAAAAAAAAAAAAAAGTCCCCATAATATTTTTTATCACCCATTCTTATGTTTTTTCTGTTGCTCTATTCTGAGTTCCTTATTACATGGTAGTAGTAAAACGTAGCTGTTTATACCATTTCTTTTCGTCCTTGTTCCACCGTACTTACCACTGTCGGTCATTAGCATTTGTCTCTTTATGAATACTCGTATGGAAATAATGGAGTTGTTGTTGTTATTATTATCTATTATTATTATGATTATTATTATTATTATTATTATCTTATTATCGTTTTCTATCTATTATTGACTGTCATCATTATTTTACTTCTCATCTGATTATTTTTGTAATCAGAAAATATAGTGGTGTTGTTATATAGCAGTTCTTCTGCTATCTAATGATTAAATGGTGGTATTAATTATATATGATAATAGAAGTAATAATACTAAAAAAAAATAATAGTAATAATATTATACACGAGTTTCTCCTGTCTATCCTCTAAATTCCACGTTTTCTTAAACGTCTACTTGCCTCCAAAGCAAATCGTAACCTTTGCATTTCATGTCTTTCTTTTTAATCGGTTTTTGGAAAAATAAAGACATCTACTACTGAGTCAACCCAGCAAAAGTTTTCGTTTGTAGGCATATGTAAATAATGTGTTTTAGTATCTGTATATGACACTTACAATTATTTTATTGTTATTTTTTCCTCGTCTTTGCTTCTGTGATGAATTCTTGAAAACCATTTATTTTACTTTTTTCTTCATATCTTGGGCATATCTGCTAATTGAAGCGTTCAAAATGTATAAACTCCAAGTATCTGATAGTACCAGGGAAAAAAGTGATTTGGCAACAGATAACATTAAAACTGAAGAAAAAGGCTATTCCTTTAATCCAGACACCTTTGTAAAAAGAGGGGGAATTTAAAAACAGTAATTATATATAATTTTTAATTGTGCATTTTTTATTGTAAAATCCAATACAGTTGAAGATTGCAGACTGGATATTTATACTGCGCGTATTCCGTTTTATCCTTGAAACCTTTATAGATATGCCACTTTCCAAACAAGGGGGGAATATTTATCCAACTCTTACCTACTTTTATAAGAATTTTCCGTTCATATTCTTGTTTATAATATCATTAAAATCTGGTTTATCAAATATTAGTCAATATTCTTTTTGCCTATGTCCTTCCAACCTAGAAGACTTTCAAAAAATGAGACATTGGTTCACAGAATATATGCGACTGACTCAAGTAAACATCATGGAGTGAAACTGATTTGCACGTTGTATATTTTTCAGGTATATAACAAATACATATAATGCTAACCTAACTACTCGTGGGAAGCAGGAGCAGTAGCCATTTTCTGAAGCCAAGGATGAAGTATCAGTAGAGATGTTGCATAGTTATCGTTACTTCATTCCCTTTTGGTAAGCGTCGTTCCCTGGCTTTCACAAAGATTTTAACTGAATTTGAAAGTTTTGTGTACTCATTTCAAATGACTGGCTATATAATTTGCCCTAATACGAGTATACAGACACGCGCGCGCGCGCGCTCAAAATAATATTGACTAGAATACTTTTTAATTTCATGGAAGAGCATTTCAAATTTTACAGCAAAATATGATGTATGGGATTAATTCAAAATATATTGATACATTTCTGATTATCATTATTGCAACCATTATCATTTTCATTATTACTATCATCATTGTTACTACTACTATTATCAATATACAATCAACCATCAAATGCAGGGTCAGGGAAAGGCCTAACTCCTTTCTAGAAAGTTTCTGGAACACTTACCTCTATAATGAGTTCTATATCACCTCATCAGCAGCAAAGAGAAAAGGTAAGCAAGAAATCAGAG
>NW_023644561.1:0-2500 GCF_015228065.2 Penaeus monodon | reverse complement strand
GGGTTTTTGTATATATAAAAAAAAATGCCCCATTGAATAAAAACCCCCCCCCCCCCCACATAATTAAACATACATATATAAAATATATATATTTTATGTTTTAATATATAGTATATATAAATATATTATTTTAATATATATATATTTTATATATATATATATATATATATTATATATAATATTTCCCCCACACACACAAAACACACCCCACAAATATAAAATATATAATAAAAATATTATTTATATATATATATATTATATATATATAATAAAATATACATATTTTATATTTTATAATATATAATTTTTTTATATATATATATATATATTTATATATATATATATATTTTCCCAAGTAATACACCACACACAAATATATATCCCACAATTAGACGGGGGGAAGTAGGGGGAAGAAAAGCCAGCGGTTTTTAAAGGGCCCTTTTTATTTTCCCCCACAATTTAAAAAGTTTCCCCCTTTCACGAGCCCGCCAGTAAATTTGAATATAGGAGGAAAAAATGATGTGCTGGGTTGGGGGGGCCCTTCCCAAAATTAATTTGCATCATAAGAGCTGGGTATTTTCAAAAACCCCTTAAACTTCACGCACAGAAAAATTTCCCGATCTTGAAAGGTGGGGAAAAACAAAAAAAAAAAACAATATTATGGTTAAATTTTAAAAAAAAAAAACCCCCAATTTTTTCTGGGGAATAGGGGAATTTTCAATTTTGCTCAAAACCCTTTTGGGGGAAAAAAACCTTGAGAAAAAAATTTTAAGGGAAACTTTCCTCTGCGAGAAGATATTTTTCCTGGAAAAAAACAATATAGAAAAAAAAAAATCCTCATGGGTTTATATGGAAAAAAAAATTAAGAATTTAGATATATTATTTTTACCATAAGCATTTGCTTTTTAAAGGGTTTTTCTTTTCCAAATTTTTCGTTCCTAGCAGGGGTTTTGGACGAAGGAAATGGGGAAAAAAAAACCGTAAAATAATCAAAATTTTTTTAAAATTTGAAAACAAAGGGAAGTGCCGCGGTCCGTGAAGGGGAAAACAAAAAAGCGGGGGGAAAAAAGAGCGAATATTTTCCATATGAAAGCCGGACAAAAGAGCATTGGGGAAAGGAACAAATCAGGCTTGATATATTCTAGGGGATTTTTTTCCCGGGAAAAGTGGGCAAAGGGGGAAAACCATAACTGTAACGGGGCCCCCCTCGTGGGGTTTTACCTCGAGCAGGACCTCAAACTTGATGGCGCTCGAGCTAGAGGGTCACCGGGGCTGGGGAGTATGGGGGGAGGGGGAGGTACAGGGCCGAGCGGGGAATTTGAAAATTAAAGTGGTGACCTTTTTTTCCATCGGCCCTCACCTTTTAGGGGGTTGGGCTCCCTTTCCCGCAGTAAAATACAAAAAACCAAGAAATGAAAATTTTACCGACAACAAAAAGCGAGGGGAAAATTTTGGGAAGGGTTTGGGGAGAAAAAATTTAAAGAAAGGGGTTTTATAAAAAAAAGTGGGGCTAAAATGATATTTTTGCAAAGAGCGATTTTTATATCTTAAAAAAACCCACACCCCAACACACACACACCGCCACAAAACCAACACAAAACCACAAAATATACTTTACATATATAATTATTTTAAATATATATATAATAGATATATTTTATATTATATATAAAATTTTATATATATTACATTATATTATTTTAAAATATATATATAATATCCCATATAAAATAAATATATTATATATATATAAAATATAATATAAAATTTTATATATACACACACACACAAACCCCACAAAACCACACCACACACCCCACACACACACACACCACAAACAAAACACACCCCACACCCCGCCACCCCACACACACACACACACACAAAAACAAACCCACCACCACACACACACACACACAAACCACAACACACACAAAACGCACACACACCCCCCCAACACCCACACACACACAACCACACACACACCACACACACCCCCCACACACACACACGCACCCCACACACACACACAAAACCCCAACACACACCCCCCACACACAAAATTTTTATATATATATATAATATATATGTATATATATATATTTTGAAATTTTAAAATAAAATTAAATATATAAAATATATATATATATTTTATATATATAATATATTTTTATAATATTTTTATGTAATATATACCCACACACACACACAAAAAACAACACACACAAAAACACACACAAACACACACACACACAACACACACCCCACAAAACCACACACACACACAACACAAAATTTTAATATAATATATATATATATATATATTTTATTATAATATATTACACACATACAATTATGTTTTATATATATATATATATATATTTTATATATATATACACAATGTATATTATATATATGTTTTACATTATAGATATTTTTTAATATATATTAAAATTATTATATATAAAATATATAAAATATATATATAAAATAAAAATTT
>NW_023644560.1:0-8599 GCF_015228065.2 Penaeus monodon | reverse complement strand
TTTTTTTTAAATTTTAATTAAAAAATAATGTTACATCGATACTAAAAAAAACACAATAATAAAAATAAAACAAATAATAAAAACAATAAAAACGTTTTATAATCATTATTTTATAATTTTTTAAATTAAATCTTATACTGTAATTTTTTACGTTATAAAATTTTTTTTTACATTATACTCCCAGTAAAAAAAAATAATGAAAAAAAAAAATATAAAATTAATAAAAAATATAAAAATTAGTTTTTTATGATTATACTTTTATTATTATTATTGTTATTATTACATTTAAATATTTTTTGGCAATAATACAAATAATTTAAAAGTAATAATAAAAATAAAATAAAATAATAATAATAAAATAATAAAATAAAATAATAATAATAATAATAAAAAGATAAAAAATTAATGAAATAGTAATAATTTTTAATAACCAAAAATGTTTCCAAATTTCTTTTTTCTCATTTTATCATCATTATTGTCATGATTAATGTTTTGGGAAATTATTATTTTATTACCATAATAATTCCCAAGAATCATCAAATGAAGGAAAAAAAGTCATTTTGCAGTCTACTCTAAAAAGGCTAAATTTCGCAGTTTTTGCCGTTTTTTCGTTTTGGGATTTTTTTTTTTTACTTTTTTTATTATATATGGACAAAATTCTTTATTATCACATTTTTATCATGATTTTCATTTTACCGTTATCATCACATTTCATCTTATCACATTATACATCTTTATCATCATTATGAAAATTATTACTCATTTTGCAATTATTATCATTATTATTGCAATTATTGCAGTTATAATAATAATTTTTCATCATCAAAATAACAAAAAATAAAACAGTAATAACAAAAATAAAAACAAAAATAACGCTTTTAAATCATTATTTATACGTATTTCAATTAATATCGTTTTTCTGAATTATACTTTTAAAATAATTTTTTTACAATTAATACCAGTAAAAAAAAAAAATGAAAATTAACAAAAATAAAATAAAAAAATATAAAAAATTAAATTTATTGAATTATATTTATTATTATATTATTGTTATTATAATTTATAATATTTTTTTTGGGGCAAAAATTTTAAAAATATTTAAAAGTAATAATAATAATAATAATAATAATAATAATAATAATAATAATGATAGTAATAAAAATTATAATAAGAATTAATAATAAAAATGATAATAATGATAATAATAATGAGAATAAGTAATAATATTAATAATCATCAAATGTTATCCAAATTCTCTTTATTCTCACTTTATAAATATTATTGTCCATGATTATAGAATTCTGGTAATTATTAGCATTATTACCCCGAATAATTGCCAGAAATCATCAAATGAATTGAAAAAACGTATTTTGGAGTCTACTCTCAAAAGGATTATATTTCGCTAGATTTTGCCGCTTCGACTAGTTGAGATTTTTTTTTTCTTTTACCTTTGTTTTATTATATATGGGACACAATTCCTGGTATTATCATCATTGTTATATGATTATCATCATTACTATCGTTTTCATCATCATTATCATCATTATCATTCATTATCATCATCATTATCATCATTATTGCAATGTAATTATCATCATTATTGCAATTATTATCATTATTATTGCAATTTATTGCAGTTTATAAATATCTAAATTTTACACTATACTAATAACAAACTCAAGAATAATAGTAATAAACAATAATAATAACAATAATAACGTTTTTATAAGCATTATTTATATCATTATTTCAATTAAATATCCGTATTACTGTAAATTATTACTGGTATAAGAATTTATTTTTATCAATTATACTACCAGTAAAAAAATAATAATAAGATAATAATAACAATAATAATATTTAATAACACTATTATAACATATTATTATATAATGTATACTTATTATCATTTATTATTCTTATTTATTATTATTATTATTATTATTACCAGTTATAATATATTTTTTGCAAATAATACTAATAATTAAAGTAATATTATAAAATAATAATAAATAATAAAATAATAATAAGAATAAATGATAATAATGATAATAATAATTGATAATAGTAATAATATATAATCATCAAATGTTATCCAAATTCTATTTATCTCACTTTTACATCATATTGTCATGATTATAGAATTTGGTAATATTATCATATACCCAATAATTGCCAGAATATAAAGAATGGAAAAAAAGTCATTTTGGAGTGCTTCTCTCAAAAGGCTATATTCCGCTAGATTTTGCGCTTTTTTGACTTTTGGATTTTTTTTTCTTTTACATTTTTTATTTATATATGGACACATTCCTGTTATTATCATCATTATTATCATGATTATCATCATATTATCGTTATCATCATTCATTATCATCATACATCATTATCCTCATCATTATCATCATTATTGCAATTATTATCAGCATATTGCAATATTATCATATTATGCAATTATCCAGTGATAATATATGAATTTGACAGATATACTAATAACAACTACATAATAATAGTAATAATAATAATAAAGAACAATAAATAACGTTTTATAATCATTATTTATACATTATTTCAATTAATAATCGTTATTACTGTAATATTACTTTATAATAATTATTTTGACAATTATACTACCAGTAAAAATAATAAATCATGGTAATAATACACAATAATAATATTAATAACAATATTATAACAATTACTATTATTATAATTATACTATTATTATTATTATTGCATTTATTACAGTTATAATAATAATTTTTTTCGCAATAATACTAATAAGTAAAGTAATAATAACTAATCATAATAATAATAATAATAATAATAAACTAATAATAATAATAATAAATAATAAAATAATTGATGATTAATAATGATAATAATAATGATAAAAGTAATAATATTAATAATCATCAAAGGTTATCCAAATTCTCTTGTATTCTCACTTTGATCATCATTATTGTCATGATTAATAGAATTCTGGTAATTATTATCATATTACCTCAATAATTGCCAGAACATCAAATGAATGCGAAAAAACGTAATTTTAGAGTCTACTCTCAAAAGGCTTATATTTCGCTAGATTTTGCCGCATTTTTCCACTTTTGGATATTTTTTTTTTTGTTTTACCTTTTTTTATTTTTTTATATATGGACAAAAAAAAAAAACCCCCCCAAAAAAAACATTCTGTTATATCGTCATTATTGACCATGATACATAATATTATCGTTTATCATCATCATTATATCATTATCAACAGTATCATCATCATATCATCATTATTGTAATTATTATCCCATCATTATTGGCAATTATTATCAGTATTATTCCAATTATTGCGATATAATATATAATTTTACATCATACTAATAACAACTACCCCCCCCAAGATAATAGTAATAACAATAATAATAACAATAATACGGTTTATAATCATATTTATATCAGGATTTCAATTAATATCGTATACTGTAATTATTACTGTTATAATAATTATATTTACAATTTACTACCAGTTAAAAATAATAATAATGATTTAATAATAACAATAATAATATTAATAACAATATTAATAAAAACCAATTTGTATTAGTACAATTAGACTTATTATTTATTATTATGCTTATTATTACCGTTATGATATATTTTTTGGCAATAATACTAAGAATTAAAGTAATAATAATAATAATAAATAATAATAATAATAATAATAGTAATAATAATAATAATAATAATAATAATATTCATATAAGATAATCTGAAATAATAAGGGATAAATTAACAATATTATAAATCATCAATATGTTATCAAATTCTCTTGACTTCTCATTTATCATCAGTATTGTCCAGGATAATAGAATTCGGTAATTATTTATAATATTACCTATCATAATTGCCAGAATCATCAAATGAATGGAAAAAACCGTCATTTTGGAGTTCTACCTCAAAAGGTATATTTAGCTAGATTTTGCCGCTTTTTCGACTTTGGGATTTTTTCCTTTTACCTTTTTTTTATATATATGGACACAATTCCTGTTATTTATCAATCATTATTATAATGATTATCATCATTATTATCGTTATCATCATCATTATCATCATTATCATCATTATTGCAATTATTATCATCATTATTGCAATTATTATCTATAATTATTGCAATTTATTGCAGTATAATATATAATTTTACATCTTATACTAAAAAACTACAATAATAATAGTTAATAACAATAATAATAACAATTAAATAAGTTTAATAACATTATTTATGTCATTATTCAATTAATGTCGTATTACTGTAATTATTAGTTATAATAATTATTTTTACAATGATGGCTACCAGTTTAAAAATAAAAAAATGATAATAATAAACAATAATAATATTAATATACAAGATTATAACATTAGTATTATTAATTATACTTATTAATTATGATGGTATTATTTACAGTTATAATATTATTTTTTGGCAATAATTATAATAATTAAAGGGAATAATAATAATAATTAATAATAATAATAATAATACTAATAATAATAACAATAATAATAATATCTATAATAATGACAATATGATAAAAATGATAATAATAATGATAATAGTAAAAAATATTAAAATCATCAAATGTTATCCAAATTCTCTTTATCTCACTTTTATCATATTATTGTCTGAGTAATAGAATTTTCTGGTAATTATTATCATTATTACCCTATAATTGCCAGACTCATTAAATGAATGGAAAAAACGTCATTTGTAGTCTACTCTCAAAAGGCTAAATTTCGCTAGATTTTGCCGCTTTTCGACTTTTGGATTTTTTTTCTTTTTACCTTTTTTTATTATATATGGACAAAATTCCTGTTATATCATCATATCACATGATTATCATCATTATATCGGTCTCACATCATTATCATGATTATCATCATTATCATCATTATTATTGCAATTATATCATCATTATTGCAATTATTATCATTATATTGCAATTATTCAGTTAAATAAATAATTTTACATCTATACTAATAACAACTACAATAATAATAGAATAACAATAATAATAACAATAAAAACGTTTTATAATCCATTATTTAGTAATATTTCAATGAATATCGCTATGTACTGTAATTATTACTGTTATAATAATTATTTTTACCATTTATACTACCAGTAAAAATAAAATAATGATAATAATAAATATAATAATATTAATAACAAATTTATAACAATTAGTTTTATTTGATTATACTTATTATTATTATTATTGCTTATTATACATCATAATATATTTTTTGGCAATAATACAAATAATAAAGTATAATATAGATAATAATAATAATAATAATAATAATAATAATAAAATAATAATAATGATAATAATGATAATACTCATGTATGATAGAATAATTATTAATAATCCATCAAATGTTATCCAAATTCTCTTTATCTCACTTTTATCATCATCATTGTTATGATGATAGAATTCTGGTAATTATTATCATTATTACCATATAATTGCCGAATCATCAAATGAATGGAAAAAACGTCATTTTGCAGTCTAATCTCAAAAGGCGTATATTTGCTCAGATTTGCCGCTTTCGACTTTTGGGATTTTTTCTTTTACTTTTTTTATTAATTATGGGACACAATTCGTTATTATCATCATTATTATCTGATATCATCAGTATTACCGTATCCATCATCATTATCATCATTATCATCATTATTCATCTCATTATATCATATTGCAATTATTATCATCATTATGCAATTATTATCATATTATTGCAATTATTTGCAGTTATAATATATAATTTTACATCGATACTAATAAAAACCTACAATAATAACAGTAAGAACAATAAATAATAACAATTAAAACGCTTGTTTTATAATATTATTTATATCATTATTTCAATTAATATCGTTATTACTGTAATTATTTACTGTTATAATAATTATTTTTACAATTATACTACCAGTAAAAAAATAATAATGATAATAATAACATAATAATATTAATAACAATTTATAACAATAGTTATTATTGTAATTATACTTTATTATTATTATTATTGTTATTATTACAGGTATAATATATTTTTTGGCAATAATACTAATAAATAAAGTAATATAATAATAATAATGAAAATAATAATAATAATCATCATAATAATTATGAAAATGATAAGAATAATCATAATAATTATGAAGATAAGAGCAATAATAATGATAATAGTAATAAAATATTAATAACATCAATGTTATCCAAATCCTTTATTCTCACTTTTTCATCATTATGTCATGATAATAGAATTCTGGTAATAATTATCTGATTACCACTAATAATTGCCAGAATCATCTAAATGAATGGAAAACACGTCATTTTTGGAGTTACTCTCAAAAGGCTATATTTCGCTAGATTTTGCCGCTTTTTCGATTTTGGGATTTTTTTCTTTTACCTTTGTTTTATTATATTATGGGACACATTCCTGTATTATCATCATTATTATCATGATTATCATCATGATTATCGTTATCATCATCATTATCACATTATCATCATTATCATCATCATTAACATCATTATTTCAATTATTATCAGCAATTATTGCAATATTTATCATTATTATTGCAATTATTGCAGTATAATATATCAGTTTACATCTATACTAATAACAACTACAATAAATAATAGTAATAACAATAATAATAACAATAAAAGTTTTTAGAATCATTATTTATACATTATTTCAATTAACATCTTATTACTGTACTTATTATTTATAATACTTATTTTACAATTATACTACCAGTAAAAAATAATAATAATGATAATATAAACAATATTATATTACGAACAAATTATAAACAATTAGTATTATTGTAATTATACTTATTATAATTATTATTGTTTTATTACAGTATAATATATTTTTTTGGCAATAATACTAATATAAAGTAATAAAAATAAACAATAATAATAAATAATAAAACAATAATAATAACACTAATAATAATACAATAATAATAATAATAAATAATGATTAATAATGATAATAATAAAATAATAGTAATAATATGAATAAGCTCAAAGTTATCCAAATTCTCTTTATTCTCACTTTTTTATCATGATTTTTGTGATTATTAATAGAATTCTGGTAATTATTATCATGATTACACTATAATTGCCAGAATCATCAAGATGAATGGAAAAAAACGTCATTTGGGAGTCTTATTCTCAAAAAGTTATAGTTCACTAAATTGTTGCCGCTTTTTCGACATTTGGGATTTTTTTTCCTTTTTACCTTTTATATATATGGACACAATTCCTGTTATTATCATCTTGATTTTCTTGATTATCATCAGTATTACGTTATCATCATCATTATCATCCATATCTCATTATATCATAATTTCATCATTATTGAAATTATTATAACATTATTGCAATTATATTCAGTATTATTACAATTATTGCAGTTAGAAATATATAATTTACATCTAACTAAAACAAACTACATAATAATAGTAATAACATAATACATAACAATAATAACGTTGTTATAATCATTATTTATATCATTATTTCAATAATACGTCATACTGAATTATTACTGTTTATAATAATTATTTTTACCAATTATTATAACAGTAAAAATAATAATAATGATAATAATAACAATAATAATATTAATAACAATATTAGAACAATTAGTAATTATTATAAATATACTTATTATTATTATTATGTTATTATTGTTATCATTATCACTATCATCATTAATTCATTTTTTGGCAATAAGAATACAAATAATTAAAGTAATTAATAATAATAATAAATAATAATAAAATAATTAATAATAATAATAATAATAATAATAATAATAATGATAATAGTGATAAATAATAATGATAATAGTAATAATATTAATAATCATCAATGTTATCCAAATTCTCTTTATTCTCACTTTTATCATCATTATTGTCATGTTAATATAATCTCGGTAATTATTATCATTATTACCCTCAGAGTGTGCCGAAATCATCAAATGAATGGAAAAAAACGTCATTTGGAGTCTACTCTCAAAAAGGCTATATTTCGCTAGGAAGGTTGCCGCTTTTCGACTTTTGGGATTTTTTTTTTACCTTTTTTTATTATTATGGACACAACTCCTGTATTATCATCAGTGTTATCATGATTATCAGCATTATTACCGTTATCAGCATCACTATCATCATTATCATCCATCATTATCATACTTATTGTATTATTATCATCATATTGCAAGATTATCATTATTATGCAATTATTGCAGATATAATATATAATTTT
Source organism: Penaeus monodon (assembly GCF_015228065.2). Lineage (NCBI taxonomy): Eukaryota > Metazoa > Arthropoda > Malacostraca > Decapoda > Penaeidae > Penaeus > Penaeus monodon. The sequence goes on along the minus strand of NW_023644560.1, from coordinate 266 downwards.
ACTCGATACTATATAACAACTACAATAATAATAGTAATAACAATAATGATAACAATAATAACGTTTTATAATCAGATTTATATCCATTATGCAATTAATATCGTTATACTGTTAATTATTACTGTTATAATAAGGATTTTTACTATTATACTACCAGTAAATAAATAATAATTGAAATAATAACAATAATAATATCAATAACAATATAAACAAGTAGTAGTATTATTAATTATAATTATTATATCCATTATGTTGAATAGTGAAAA
>NW_023644559.1:0-8599 GCF_015228065.2 Penaeus monodon | reverse complement strand
TTCTGGAGTTATATGAATTTATTTTGGTAATTTTGTACAAATTCTTCAAATTGAATTTTTTGAAATCAAATGACGGAAAGTGCGATAAAAAGGGAAGAAACAAGAGTTTAAATTTGGCGACATGAAAGGAAAACTCCAAAGGACACCATTTTGCTTGGTCCTCTGCGACTCAAGTTGAGAAATTGATCAAATTTTAAGATTCTGTAAAGTTTAGGTTTAAAAATCACACGACTTATAAAAGAAAAAAAATAGGGGATAACTGGCGATACAGAGACATGAAAGCAGACATTATGACCGAAAAGAAATTATGGCGCGGAGCGGGTTCGTGATCTGGGGAAATTCCTAGGGATGCAGATGCTGATAAGGACGTCACCAGTGAGTTTCTTTATAGCTCTTCCGATTAAAAAAGGGAAAAAATGCATGTGATATTCGAAAGAATGTTGAAAATGCTTCTAATCCGTAAAAACAGTTCCATAGACCTGTGTTGAGGATTTCTTGCTTTGGAAATACAACCAAGCAAATATAAATCAAAGGGACTTTCCGTTACCGTTTTCCACCCTGTAAAACGTTCTGAACAAACCAGAAAAATAAACTCGAAAACTAATTAGTTGGACAGATTGGGTTTTTCTGAGACGATTTTTAAATGGACAAATAAATATTAAAGATGTAATTGTAGAATTTTCCATTGTGCCAAAGGATGAGTCATATGATTCTTATAAATACAGCAAAAATTAGGGGAAACCATAGAGCAACTTCATCCCAACTTGTAACAAAAGCAAATTTTCCATACCACGAGAATGTTTTTTCTTCACACATGACACCTTTTGTTGGCAGTGCGGGCCACTTAAAGCACGAAGCATGTCGGTGAAGAGCCACAATTTGTTTAACACCAACATACACACACAACAGAGTGTGTGTTGTGTGTGTGTTGTGTTTTGTGTGTGTTTTGGTGTGTGGTGCACATATATATGTGTATATAAAAATTAATATATAAATAAATATATATATATATATATATATATATATAATATTATATATTATATCTATATATATAATACATAATATATATACACATACACATACATATTTAATACATTAAACTATAATACATACTAAAATCAATAAATTACATACACACACAACACACACACACACACCACACACACACACACACACACATACACACACCACACACACACACCAACCACAACACAACAAAACATATATTATATATATATATAATATAATATATATATATATAAAATATATATATTATATATATATATAATTATATATTATGTATATATATACATATATTTATAATATATATCATTAATATATATATATTTCTATATATATTATAAAATATAATATATAATATATATTTTGTGGTGTGTGTGTGTGTTGGTGTGTGTGTGTGTGCGTAGTATGTTGTATGTAGTATGTATGTATGATGTTGTATGTATGTATGTATGATGTATGTATGTTGTATGTATGTTGTGTGTTTATATATTATATATATTATTATCTTATTATTTATATATTATTGTGTGTTGTGGTGTGTGTGTGTGTGTGTTGTGGTGTTGTGTTGTATTTGTTGTATATATGTACCATACATATATTATGTACATATTAAGGAAAACACAGCAAGAAATTAAAATAAATCGTGATGTTTCGAACTCTCCACGAGTTCCTCTTCAGACAAATAATAACCTGAAGAGGAACTTGTGAAGAGTTCGAAACGTCACAAATTTTTTTTCTTTTTTTATTGTGGCTGTTTTTCCTTTTTATCTCTGTGTACACATTTTTGTGTTTGTGTCCCAAAATAATATATATATATTATATATATATAAATATATTATATATATATATAAAAAATATATTAGATATAGATATAATATATATATATATTTTTTTAAATTATATATATATATATATATATATTAAATTATATATTTTATATATATATATATATAATAAATTTTATATATATGTTATATTAATTATGTTTGGGGTTTTTGTGGGGTGGGTGTTTCTGTGGGTGTGTAAATTTGTAATATTTTAATTTTAAAATATATATATATATAATATTATATATATTATTTTTATATATATATATATATATATATATAGTTGTCGTGAAAGGAACTGGGACCTACCACTACTCACTCCAATATGATCAAAAAAAATACAATTAGTATCAGTGTGTGACCACGGCGGCTCAAAAATGACCTACCGTTTAAAAAAAAATATATATGTCTGAGTGTGTAAATATTATATATATAAAAATATATATATAAAATATAATTCCTATATATTATATATATAGATATATTTTATATTATTTTGTATGTATGTATGCATGTTGTATACAGAGACGAAGAGGAGGTTGCCTAAGGTTCGCGTCTCACACCACCCCCCGGGGACCTCAGTGTCGATGATATTGGCATTAATTGTCTTATTAATTTAATTAATCTCTAAATCATACACATAGCCTTTTCTTTGATATTTTTGACCCAGTAAGGTTATATCATAGAGATATGAATGATTTTGAAACAGCATATCACCGAGGTCAATAGCACATCATATGACTCGAACATGTTGGAAATTTTTAACATGTTCCAGCGAATGCAATGAGTGACTTCTAATGAGTGAACATGTATTTGATGTACCGCTAAAGAGGCACAGAAACATTTTAGTATTTTTATGTCAGAATTTTGTATCAAGAAATGTATCTGAAAAATATTGCGTTCTGATTGGCTGGTAGAGTGTTGCGCACATTGTATCAAGGTAGAGGCATACAAACTGATACAAACCGAAAAGATTTTCAGCATGTTAGAATATGTCCACATAAAGGCAAAATTATCAGAAAGATGAAGTGGAGGGGTTTCGAAAAGCTACAATACATCATACATACATTCATTATATATATATTATAATATTAATATATATATAATATTATATTATATATATAAAATTTTAAAATATGTACATAATATATTGAATATTATATTATAATATATATATATATAGATATCATTTTATATACTAATTATATTAGATTATTATTTATAATATTATATAGTATATAAATATAATTAAAATATATAGTAATTTTTATATATATAATATATAACAGTAAAATCTCACATCCGACGTGTTGCATTAGCAAATTCGGATTTGGTTCTTTTTACCAGTGCTACATGAAAACGAATTTGGCGACTATTCATATCACCAAATTCGTATTTGTGCTTTCCCTTTTACCCTTAATCAAATGCTGTATTGATTCACAGTAAATCTCATCAACCTGCGTTTGTACTTGAAATTGGCAAATGAATACCAGAAGGGAGTAGTTATGTGATGAGATATGACAAAGTAATATAAAAGTAAAAGAAAAGGGAAGTGTCACAAAGGAAATGAGTATACATGGAGCAAAACTAAGCAAATACTAATGAAATGGGGCTACCCTCACTTTTAAAATTCGTGATATCTGAAAATATTTCACTAAATGATGGTTTCTAGTGATGAACAAGCAGATATTGTGGAACAATGAGATTTTTTCTATTAGTTTACTTATTTACATTTGGCGAGGGGTTTTTGCAACATACACACACACACACACCACAAACACACACACACAACACAACACACACCCCACACACATACATATAAATATATAATTATTATATTTAAAAATAATATATATAATATATATGTATATATATTTTATATATATATATATATATATATATATATATTCTTTATATATATATATATATAAAATATATATAAAATATATATATATATTATATATATCTATATATAATATATATATATATATGGGTATTATATTTTTATGGAGAGAGAGAGAAGAGAGAAATAATATGTATTACATATATACTATGTATTTATTATACATATATATGATTGTATATATGTACATATAAAACATACAACATATATAATATTTTATATATATATTATATATATATATATATATTATATTCATATATCATCATCAAGGGGCTAACCCCAACGGGGGCACAGGGCCCGCATCCACCCTTCGCTTCCAGCCACGAGGTCCCTCATGGCGAGCTCCAGGCAGGCCCTTTGGGCCCTATCTCAAATTTCCTTGAGCTGCCCAAAGCTATGACCTCCTGGGTCGTCCCATGGGCCTCTTCCACCCAGGATTGCCTCGCAAAGAGACACCTGATGGGCAGGGTCATCCACGGGGAAGTGGGGCTAGTGCCCATATACCTAAGTTGGTGATCCCGGATTATGCAAGTAACAGGTCCCATGCCAGCCTCAGGGTGTAGCTGTCGGTTAGACACATGGTCCTGCCAACTGTCCCCCATGTTCCGGCAAAGAAACTTTTTACAAAAGCATCAACGAGGTTCCAAGGCACTGGATAGTGTCCAGGTTTCACTTCCATAAAAACAAAACTGGCTGTATAAAGGGCCCTTTGAAGACACGTAGTTTGGTCCTTCTGCAAGGTACCGACATCCCCAAAATGCTCTTGTCGATCGAGTTTCATGGCTCCTGTTACCAGACCATTCCCTCTGCTGACTTCTTGGTCTGACAGCCCAGATATATGGACTATGCTACCAAGGTATACAAAGTTCTCTGTGATTTCAACATCCTCACTGCAAGCATGGATCGACATAACAGGCCCCCCAAAGTCCTGAATCTTGGTCTTAGTCCAGATAACCTCTAGGCCTAAGGGCTTCACCTCATTGCTAATGCATCAAGAACCGCCACCAGTGACTCCAGGGGCTCAGAAGGATAAAACATCATTTGGGAAAGTCAAGGTCTGAGATCTTGATATAGCCCAGTGTTGCTCCACACTGACTTTGGGGAGTAGCTCTACCAATTATTTCCCGTCCATGCAGTTGTTGGAAAGTGTTGGTGCAAGAACACAGCCGTACCTTACCCCTGAATTAACAGGAAGAAGTTTGACAGGGCCCCCCCCACACTTAGAGCACTTCAGTACTAGTATACAGACTTGCTATTAGGCCAATAATCTGTGTCAGAATTCTCCTGAGTCACAGAATCTCCCATAGCAATTCTTGATGCTCTGAGTCAAATCCTTTCTTGAGGTTGATGTAGGCTGCAAGCAACCCACAACCAAGCTTACTACGGCATTCTACAATAACTCTATGCACCCACCACACTTTTCAGCAGTTTCAGTACCAGTATATAGGCTTGTTATTAGGCCCAAAAATCTGCGTCGGAATTCCCGTGTATCAGAATCTCCCATAGCGATTCTCGATGCACTGAGTCAAATGCCTTTTGAGGTTGATGTAGGCTGCAAGCAACCCCCGACCAAACTCACGTGGCATTCCCAATTACTCTATGCGCTAATATATGGTTTTATTGTGGACTTGACAGGAGTGAATCCAGACTGCTCTGGTCTCTGGTGCCTTAGTAGGTGGTCAAGGATTTGTTTCAGAAGAATGTGGGCAAAACTTTTTCCTGGTATGCTGAGCTGAGTGCAATGCCATGGTAGTTGCTACAGTCCCAACGATCCCCTTTTCCCTTCCAGAAGGGGGTAACCATGCCCTCAACAGGTCAGGGGGGAAAGATACCAGACTGCCAGATGGCAGTCAAGACTGCATGCAACCCTGAGCCATAGGTTCACCCTTAGCCTTTAGAAGTTCAGCAGGGATATCACATATGCCTGCAGCTTTCCCACTCTTCAGCTTGGAAATCGCCATCCTAACCTCCATTAGGGTAGGAGGTTCCTCGCTGATGGGTCGGTCCGGCACAGGTATTGTGATACCACTTGCATCCAAGCTAACTGTTGGAGGGTCTACCTGGTACAATTGCTTGAAGTACTCAGCCTAACATTCATGAACCCCAACATGATCTGAGATGATCTGTTCATCCACTATGCGGACTGCAGTCATCTGCGAGGAGGGTTTAGAGTTCAGCTTTCTCAGAGCTTGGTAGGCAGGGCGAAGGTCATTTACCAAGAAATGACCTTCAACTCCTCAACAAGATTTCCCGATGAACATTCCTTTTCCTTTCTCAGCAGTGTCCGAACCCAAGGAGCGACGCAAGACCTGATTGCCATTCAGCCAAGCCATGCGACATGCTTCAGTGGCCTCCAGTGTCTCCAGAAGATGGAATTCTGCCTTGTAGGACTCCTGTGCTGCTTCGATTGTTTTGCACTTGATAAACTCCACAGAGCAACTGGGTCCATCAGGTTATCAAGTTCTGTGAATTTATCAGTGAATGCTATGGTAACCCATGGGCCCCACTCCTCCTTCGTCTGTCCAAGTGAAACACCTTAGACTGGAGGGGTGGGGAGTTTTTTTGTGGCCATTACCAGCCTATGGTCAGGCCACAGAACTCGGCACTTGGTAAATTTTAGTTCTAGAGGATCCTCCTAAACATGCTAAAGAATGGGCGACTTTTGGCCACTGTCCCTGTATCATATACCTGCCCAGTGATTGGGTTGGACCCTGATACCAGACCCAAGATCTTCATTCTCGGGCCCTGAGAAGAGGCTTTCACACGGAAGACGCCCTGACTATGGGGGTGACGACTCTTTTGCCACTAAATCCAGCCAATGTTCCTGCTTGGTCCCCAGAACAGTGCAAAATTTCCAGGGGGAAATTGTATGTAAGATGAGAGTTGCATAGAAGCCTCTTTGACATCGATTTTGCAACATAAGTAGGAGCGTATACACAATAAGAACATGACCCAAAAGCCTTCAATCTCTTTCCCTAATAGCTTTGTAAACCGATGTTGCCTCAACTACAGGGTTTTGGGTGTGGCTACCCCTGGAGGGGATGACCCTTGCCCCGGCCCCAAACCCGCAGTTGATTGTGCCCCTGCCAGGTCTTTTCACCCCCCCAAGGGGGCCACCCAACCCCCAAACGCCCAATGCCCTTATAAAGAAATAAATGTTCATCCTGCAAAGGGTCGGGTGTTCCAAGCGCTACTGGATACTTTTCCCAAGTTTCGGTTTAGGGGGTTGCTCCAGGTTACACCCCTCTGTACTCCCATCGACCGGGCCCAAAAAAAGGGGGGCATAGAATGTGGGGTTCCCAGGGCTTTTTCCCCACAAGCCTCATGGGGTTGGCGCGCCGGGGGAAGTGAACAAGTAATTTTTCCCCTTAAAATATATATATATTATAAATATTAATATTTAAAATAATAATAATATTTAAATTAAGGGACATGCGCGCGCACACACACCAAAAACCCACACACAAACCACACAACACACCACACACCACACACACACAATTTGAAATAATTGTTTAAAAGCGGTGATGATGATGATGATGATAATAAAAAGATTGATGATGATATGATGTAAAAATGATAATAATAAATATTTAAAAATTAATAATAATAATAAAAATAAAAAAATAATAATAATAATAACAAAAATAAAAAAATTTAAAAATAATATAAAATAATTAATATAAAATAATAAAATATAAAACAAAAAAATAACTTTTATTAAAAAACTGTTTAACAAAAATAATAAAATATGATAATAAGCATGAAAAACAATAAAATAAAAATAGTAAAAAAAGAATAAAAAAAATAAAAAAAATTGGGAAGTAAAAATAAAAATAGTAAAAATAAAATGGGATAATGATTTGATATAAAAATTTAATAATAATAAAAATATAATAATAAAGATGATGATAACAATAATAATAATAATAATAAAAATGATAATGAAAGATGTAATAAAATAAAATAAAAATAAAATGATACAGATATTAAAATACTTTAAAAATATAAAATATTATAACAATGATAACAAAAAAACGAAATATATTTTTAAACATAAAAGAATAATGAAAAAATTCACTTTGATAATAAACAAAAGGTTTTAAATAAAAAACTTTAACAGCAATAATGATAATTATAGTCTTTTAAAAAAGATAAAAAATGGGGAAAATAAAAATGAAATGATATCAACTTTAATGATGATAACATAATAACAGTAAAACAATAAATAAAATGAGGGCATTGATAACAAAAATGAAAATAAAAATGATGCAAAGAGACTAATACAATACCCCCAGTTTTCTTTTAATAGTCTACATACTTTTACTATAAGATAGTAATGCTAGGCTCTTTTAAACTCTGATAAAAATAGCAAATTAAAAATCTATTAAAAATTTATTATTAGTGTAGGATAAGAAATGTACTAAACTACAATAACAAAAATAAAATAATGATAATGAAATAAAATAATAAAATAATAATAATAAAATAAAAAAAAATAAAATAAAATATAAAATAAAATAATAATTAAAAAAATAATAAAAATAACAAAAAATAATAATTTTTATTTTATAATTATTATTATTATTATAATAAAACTAAAAATAATGATAAAATAATGATGTAAAATAAAAATAATAATAAAAATTATAATGACAATGTAGAAATAATAATATTGACAATACGTTATACTACAAACAAATTAATAAAATGATAAAGGGAAAAAAGAAAAAGAGAAAAGTAATTTTTAATGAAAAGATAATATAATGATAATCATCAAAATTAATGAAAAACTTTAATTACAACTATGCAATAATAATAGAAATAATTAAAATTTTTAAAAAAG
>NW_023644558.1:5000-8599 GCF_015228065.2 Penaeus monodon | reverse complement strand
AGAATTTGTTTGGGAGTAAATTGGATGATGAAAATACAAAAATCTATGGGCAGTGACCCTTCGCCTCCTAAATAAGCATCATGGGGGGTGTGCACATACATGGATTACTCTTGAAGTTGTTTGCTTATCTGAAGTAATCAGAAATACAGTATGATTTAGTATTCTAGGTATCAGAATACTGCAATTTATCCAGTATTCCCATACAATCTATGTCATGAAAACTCTCTACTGATGAAGCTAGGTTTGCTGATCATGCTTCAGCAAATACAATCAAAGAGAAAGCTATTTTCCTCTTCAAACTATATATCACACCGGGCAGATAGAATTTGAAACACTTCACCCCAGGAAAACATTGCGTGAACTGTTATCCATATGGACGCCTGAAATATAGCTGCAAAGAAGAAAAAACACAATACTCTAAATGTGATTCTGCCACCTACACAGCTTCAGCTGCACCAGCTTGGTAAAGAAATGCCTCACTTGTGGTGGGGCACATCGCACTTTTGCCAATAGCTGCCCCATCAAAGTCCTTCTAAGAAAAGGAGAGAGGAAGAAACAGAAGGAGGCTACAACTTCAACAGCTGTAGCACAGAAAACAGCCCAAGCTACAGAACAAACCACAACACGTGGAAACCCCTCATCATCCTAGTCCGAGAAAATTTTTAAAGAATAGGCAGTGCCAAAATCAGAGCCCATGGTGCATCTAGTACTGCAAAGAAACCCTTTCCCTAACGATGCTATGATAAATCGTATTACATGCATACTTGCAAAATCTGATAGCCCTAAACGAGGTTTCAGGGAGCATGTCAGTGAGGTCCTGAAAAGGAATCACCTCCTGACCTTGACCTAGGGGAAGCTGATTCCGGGAGGATCCTTAGAGTGGTCCTCCTACAACTAAGAAACTCTCACATACAGCTCATATGTTCAAGGCGAGTCACAGCTGAGGAAATCTCACCCTCACACCCGCACCAGTTATCCCAGTTCCCGACCAATACAGTCAAACCAAAACAAAAGCAACCCGCCCTCCAAAAACCATCCACCCTAAAACATGCACTGCACCCGACATCACTAAAGTTATTTCCCCAAGCAGAACAGGCAATCCCAGTCTCCCCTGACCCTTATGCTCTTGAGGATAATGACAACTCCTTTGTAGTGTGAGAGTGCACACTGAGAGACTCCAATTTTTATGGCATTAGACTCTTTGCAAAACTCCCGAAAAAAAATGAATACACAAGCCGACAAGAAAATTTGGATGGGAATAGAAAATAGACAAATCAAGTGGCTTTACTCTAATAAAGAAAAATTCAACAATGTCTGAAAATCTATATGAACACCACACACAAGGAAACATCCTAATCACCAATAATATGACTGAAAAAAATATGATATAAACAAAATATACAATGAATACCTTACTGTACAATGCAAGAACACATCATGCAAGCATGATAGGTAATACACTAAATCCATGCCTCATAGTTATACAAGACAAAGTACTACAGTAGGTGGTGTCCCATACTGCTGGGAGATAGGGGTACTGGAGATTGAACGATGCTGCATGCTGTGCCCTGCAGATAGCAACAACCAATAAAAATGAACTTTGCAACACATACAGGAAACATGACCCACATATCATCCTCATAAACAACCATGGTCTCAAACAGACTACTTTTCAAACAAATCACAAGAAGAAGTGGTAGCACAGCAATTGCGATTAGAACCAACATTTCCCAAAAAACTGGCAACACTATACATACTACAACGAAAACCATACATACTAGAATCTGACATTCTCAAGAGCTGCAGCTCTTGAGGTAAAACAAAACAGCATGAGAGATTTTAACGAATCATTGGATACAACCACACTAATGCAGTAGGCATTATATACAACAAAACACATAAGTAATCAATCTCGAGGGCCAACCTACACATCATAATCAACCACCTTGAACAGTGGTACACAGACATACAGACGGCCAGACGGCAAAACAACATACAAAACCATCCTGCACTACAGAGAAACACATCGCTCGAAGTTGCTTAAAATACAGTACAGACACAAACATCAGCAAAGTATAATTTTGGGCTAGGGCCCACAACTACACACACGATACAGAGAACTTGAAACGCATATTACACACAAGTTTATAATAACGATCAAACAACAATGGGAAACCTTGCACAAAAACTAGGTCCCAAGAGGTTCTGGAGATCATTCAAGAAACTCAAGTCGAACAGACAGACAACCACATACATTTACAACACACACAGGCAGAAGGTTGATTCGGAGGTGGAGCTTCTCCACAGGGAATTCTGGTAACAGAATTTCCAAATCTCCCCGCCCAAGAATGCTGATCAGACCACACAACAGATGAGGTTACATAATTTACAGCAACACAGAAATCACATAGGACCAAACCTCTCTGCATACCAATCACCCCAGAAACACACCATCAAACACACCAAAACACCAGGGGTATACAATTACATCTGCCACCTATAATGATCCGTAGGCTATGCCATATCTTCAACATAGCATTTGTTATTTCCCTGACAAATTTAAACACACCATAATCACCCTCATACCAAAGTCGGGAAATCAGCACATGAGGTAGAGATTTACCACCCCATTTCATTGCTGGAATTCCCGGAAATTGCTAGAGAGGCTAATAACACAGACTCATACACACTTTGAAAATAACAGCATACACAACACTAGGTAATATGGCTTCTTCCCACACAGTAGGAATGAGATTGCTATCACCTCCTTATGAGATCGCTCTCGTCTGGCATGACGGTCTCAAATAAAAATTTAAAACACAATTACACTTCTCATGCGGCTCCTTTGCAGCTTCCTGGATCACAGGACTGGCTCAATATGGCTGGTAACCTACCTGTACACCCCTCTCCACCTTAGAAGTGGAGTACCTCAGGGAAGTGTTTTATTGCCAACCCTGTATATCCTGTTCACAGCTAATCTGCCTGAACCTACCCCTTACAGCAACCGATTTCTAATACAGATGATATCACACAGATGATCTCACACCCCTCTAAAACATAACACGTAATGAAGCAAACAATAGAAAGAGCTATTCATAACATCAGCATCTTTGCACACCATTGGAAAATACGGCAAACATAAACAAATTCCATCTCATCCACATTGTAAGTAGAAACTTAATAACACTAACATTCCATATACAACATTCTTGGATTCCACCTCACAAACACCGGATCTGTACACACATAGACAAAGAATCACTCAAGCACATACAACACTTGCCAAACTCAGAAGCTTCTCATGCCGCACCATCCTAATGGGAGCCCTCTTGCCATTATGTTTGTGTGTGTGTAGGGGGGGGGGGGGGGGGGGGGGGGCTTGAGGTCGAATGACCTGGTGTGCCGGACCAGAGGGCTACCCATGCTGGAGGGGTTATCAGTGAGGAATGAGACAAAATGGCTCCCCGGTGCACCAAGGCCTATGAAAGGTGATAGTGCACCCACTCCAGGTTCATCCTATCTTGGCCCAGAGAGAACTCTCTTATGTGAGTTAGCTGTGTGTGGTGTCCCATCTTACTGGGAGACAAGAGTCCTGGAGG
>NW_023644557.1:0-8599 GCF_015228065.2 Penaeus monodon | reverse complement strand
GCAGTCGTCAGACACTGCAATAATCAACTACAAAGTTTCCCGTGTTCGGAGAGAATTTGGATTTGCAGTATTTCGCATATATTTTTTTTTTTTTTTGGGGGTGACTTCTTTCTTGCTTTTTCCCTTTAAACCCAGCGAAAAGGGCGGACTAAAGGGGTTTGGGGCTTTGAAGGCCCAACATTTTAAGGTCCCCAAAAAAGGGAAAAGGGGCAAAGAGAGTGAGAAAAAAAGGGGAAAAGCGAGGAGAGAAGAGAAGAGAGGTGATAAATTGTGTTTTCCCGGAATAACACAACGCGCAGTAAAAAAAGAAACGAGAGAGAGAAGAGAGTGAGAGAGAGAGAGAGAGAAGAGAGAAGAGAGAGAGAGGAGAGAGAGAGAGAGAGAAGAGAGAGAGAGAGAGGGGAAAAGCGGGTCGTTGCTAACTTAGAGAAAATTTTATGGCAGTTTTAAACCCCCCCTCCTCACTGGAAAAGTTTTGCGTTTCTGCAAAAGATTGATTAGCTAAAATAGGCTGCAAACCCAAGATTGCTGACAGGGTTACAACGTATCATACCCCGTCCCTCCCGTACGAATTAAAAATTTTTTAAAAATAGATAATAAACAGGACAGAAAAAATTGTTTGGGTTTGTAATGTTCCTCCCGCAGGGAAGGGAGAAATCGGGGTTTCAGGCTTTGATTTTTAAATAAAAGGGCAAATATAAAAATGTTTAAGAATTTTTTCGCAACTAGTGTTGTGGTATATATATGATATATCCCCGCATATGTTACGTAATATAATATTAAAAAAGAAAATATATAATATTTTTAAATATAAATAATTTTTATATATAATAAGTATATATATATATTTTTGTATAAAATATATATATATTATATATATATTAATATATATTATCATATATATATTATATATATAAAATTAATTTAATATATAATATTTTTAATTATTGTTGAAATATATGATAATTAATATATTATATATATATATTTTATATATATATTATAATTATATATATACATACTAAATAGTTATATATACTATTACCCCAAACACCCCCGTAGATTTGTAAAAAAATTTGCTTTCTTTTGTATATTACCTATTCTTTAAAGATCAAAGCCCTGATGCACGATTTCCCCCTTTCCGCGCAGGAAACATTACAACTAATAAAATTTTTATTATTGTTATTATTAAAATTATATAATATAAATTTAAATATATATTATATATATATTATATAATATATATTAATATATATTTTTATATTTTCATTTTAAAATTTATAAATTTATTTATATTAATATTTAAAAATTATAAATATATATATTATTATTATATTATATATATATATATAAAATTATTATAATTTTTATTATATTATTTATATATATATAATATATATATAAATATAATATATTTTATAAATTTATAAAATTTTTTATATATATATAAAAATTATATATAATTATAATATTAAAAATATTATATATATATATTATTAATATATATATATATATAACACCACAAAACACACACACACTATTTTTTCCTTTATGTAACAGAAAAAGTGTGCCTAAATTTCACTTTTTCAAAACATTTACTCTTATTATAGACTGAAACAAGACCGCCCACGATTTTTCCTGGTTATCGTCATATTTTTCCCTTTAGGGGTCTTGTTCTCCTTCTCGGACCTTAATAAAACCTCGCCTGAAACGAGGACTTTGATAAATTCCTCAGAGGAGGGCGGGGGGAGTGGCTGCGTGCGATTTGTGCTATGATAGTTCCCTTTAAGCTCAAAAAAGGGGAATGGCCATTCAAAAACCTGATAATGGACCCGCGGGGTCTCCGTAAAAGTTGGGGGGGAGCATTCTTCTCCATTACGGGGTGGGCCTTATCTGTATTGCCCAGGGCTCTTTTTCTCTCCTATCCCTCTCTCTCTTTTCTCTCTTTCTCTTCTCTCTCTCTCTTTCTTCTCTCTCTCTCTCTTTTTTTTTTTCTTCTCTCTCTCCCCTCTCTTTCTCTCTCTATTTATCTTTCTCTATACCTATCTCTCTCTCTCTCTCTCTCTCTCTCTCTCTCCTTCCTTTTACTTTCTCGGCATCCATCATTCATTTCAATTTGCGGTTGCTTAGGGGGTTTAACTGTTGCTGGGGTTTTGATGGCCAAAGGATTTTGGGTTTTAAGGGTTTTCGGCCCAAAACTTCGGTCGGGGCTCCTGGAACCGGACACCTTAGTTGTATCACGGGGGTTTGGACGGATGGGACTGGGTTTGGGTTTTAAAAGGGCCCGAGGGAGGGTGCATTCGCCTTCGGTGGTAGGAATTTTGGGTCACCTTTAAAATTCTAAAAAGGGAACAATGACTTCCCCAAATGCTTTCCCAAAAAGTTAGGCTCCGGGGGCTTCGGGAGGGGGAAAATTGTTCTATTAAAAAATTGATGCCCGCGTGGATAGGCAAAATTTTTTTAATAAGGGTTTGATAGAGGGTTTATAGTTCGACAAATGATCGGAGTTGCGAGAAAAACTAATACGTTGTTTTTTGTAAAAGCCTGGGGGGTTTGGGCCAGGCTGGGAATTGGCACGGGGCTTTTTTTCTAAGAATGTTTTCACCCCCTTTTAAAAAATTAGATTTTCTTTCCTCGTATTTCTCGCGGTTCCTTTCCCCGGCGATTCTGGTATTTGTTTCGCTGACAGTTGTTACATCCCTTTTGGGGGTTCTGGATCGCACATTTTTCCCCGTTATTTTTATGACGTTAAGGGCTGTACGTTTGACACTTCCCCTTTTTCTACCACTAGTACAAGATAGTGTACATCCATTTTTGCCTGTTTGATTCCGCTGACTGTAATGGGTCGCTTATTCCGCTTTTGGATTCAAGATTGCGTGCGGTTTCCCATGGGGAATCTTTCATGTTTAAGGGATGCAACATATATTCTGATGTGAGGTTGAACGTGATAGGGAAACATAAACCTCGAAAAAAAAGGCCCACACGACGCACACACTGATACACAACACACACGCAACACATACACCACACACACACACCACACACCCACACACAACAACACAAAGCACAAACCACACACACCACACAAACACAAACAACACACACCACACAAAACACAACACACACATACACAACACACACACACATACAAACCCCACCAAAACACACACACACACCACAACACACACCACACACACCACACACAAACCCCCACACACAAACACACAATCGAAAAAAAAAACAACAACGAGAAAAAAAACAGACAAGAAAAACACATTGCGCACCTGTAAATCAGGGCGAGAAACACAAATCCATCATCTTTCTCGGGCGACAATCGGGAAGGACTACCGCGAGCACGCGGGTATTGGAGAACGCTGGCGAACAAATATTTGTCGTGTACCCTGGAAAGGGGACGTTTCCTCCAGGCGGGTCTCCTTCATCCTCAAGACGAACCTGGGGAAGGGGATTTTCTGATGTTTTCCCCCTCGTTCCCAATCTCCGACAAAGTCACGTGAACAAATTCAGAAAAAAACCGTCTAGTCTTTCCACCGGGGTTGCATAAATGGTAGATGTTTGTGAACTGAAATAACGATTTATAAAGATTTCCTGCATGTGGTGCAAAGATTACCTTGATAGATAACTTCGACTGAAACCATTGTTAAACAAATCACTCTTTATGTCGGGGATCGGTTCAGTCAGGGGTTAAATCCCAAATGTTTTTTTTATCTTCTCCTAACCTTTATCACTAAAAAAAAAAATTTTTAAAAATTTTATTTTCTGGTCTGTGTACAAAATAAAAAAGAAAAGAAAGAAAAAAAAAGAAAAAAAAAGGGATATAGGAGCCTGAATTAATTTCCCTGAAAAAAAGACTTGAAAAAGCAAGATGTCGACCCCGACAATGGTGAATTTTAAGCTCCGGGAAAAGAGATTCAAAGGCCCGGGACCCCACCCCCCTTCCCCAACGCTCGTTCAAAAGAAGGGAAGGAAGAGGAGAAAAAAAGACCAAAGGAAAGGAAAGGAAGAAAGGGAAAAGTGAGAAAGCGTGAGGAAGAGGAAAAGGAGATTGATGACGATTCAATTTTTTGTCAACTTGAGAGTCGTTTGGAGCCAAAATAAAAGGAAGTAATCGGTTTTTTGGGTTTTATAAGGGGGATTTAGGGTTACATCTGAGTTGAAATGCCCCGATATCGACGGTTTTACCCCCAGTTTACGATTGGTTACCCCTTATTTGTGATGTGGCTTCTTTCCCGGATCGTCAGTCAGCATTTAGGATGCTTTGGGACAAATAGGAGGTAACATGGAAAAAAAAGATAATTGAACCAAAAAAAAGGTGTTTCTTAAAAAAATAACGACGGAGAGAGAAGCAAAATAAATTTCACCGGGAGTATTTTCTGATTTGTAATTATTGGGGTTTTTCCCTAGCACGTTATACACACTCACAAAAAACATATTTTTATGTCTATTGGGAATATTTTCCCTTTCATAACCCTATCCTTATTCATCAAGTTTTTGTTTTTTTAAAAATTTTGGGGTTTTGAAAGAATTGTAACAGACAGATGGTTACCGGTTGCAGCATTTGTTATTATTTTTATCTGTCTAAGTTTGTCTTTCTGCTTTTTATCATCTGTAAATTTTTCATCTATCTTTGCTATATTTCCTCCCTATCTTTTGATTCGCCTTTTCATCATTATCATTAATTTCCAATCTATCATCATCTTTTTACCATCTTTTCTTATCTATCTATTATTACTATTATCTTCTATTTACTCTCATTTCATCTATTATCTACTATCTATCTATACTTCTATCAATCAATCAATAAATAAATAAATCATCAACATCTATCTATCCCTTCGTCTACTATTTACTTTCCCCATCTACCATTTAGTACTCGGCAATCTGAGTTGGGGGTTCGAGTAAAGGGCCCGGCGTTTTGCCCCTTGGGAAAGGGAAACTTCCCTCGATTGCCTCCCTAGCCTGGGTGGCCAAGCCAGCCCAAGTCAGTGACGGGGAAATAGAGGGTGGTGACTGATAAAAAAAACGGGGGGGGGGGGCAATGGCAAACCACCCCTCTAAAAATTTTAAGAAAAAATCAGGGGGGCCCATGATCGTCAAGACCCCAGTGGCCGAAAGGTTAGAGCGTCGGCTAACTGTCACGACGGCAATCGAATTCAAGGGGGTTGAGTCACCCACCGCCGCGTTGTTCTCTTGGGCAAGGAACTTTACCTTTATTGCCCCTAGCCACTGGGTGGGCCAAGCCACCCAAATCTAAGGTGGTCCCAAGCCCCGGATAAATAGGAGAAAAATACCTAAAAGGGCCGACACCTCCGTAAAGGAAAGGGGGGCCCCCCCCAGTATCACTCCAAGAGCATCACAACGAAAAATACAATTAAGTACATGCTGGACCCCCGGGGGCTCAGACATGAACCTACCCTAAAAGAAGAAGATAAATATAATTTTAATATATAATATAATAAATATATATATTATAATATATAATTTATTATTTATATAATATATTATATATATATATATATATATATAATAATTAAAATTATATACTTTAACCTATTATATATTATATAATAATTATATATATAAAAAATATTATATATATTATATATTATATAATTATATATATAAGTCTATCTATTAAAAAACTACCCCTTCTCTACATATCTGCAATCTGTTTATCATTCATATTTATTTATTTCTCTCCTCTCTCTCAATCAAAAACTGTCCGATCTATATATTTATCAAATTTTTCTGCCTACCTACCTAATATTTCTGTCATTTTCTACGACCCCATAATCCTCCTATCGCTGTCAAATTTTTCTATCTGTGTATCTATCGATCAACTAAATATTATCTTTTAGTATGATCGCCCTTTCTATCTATCTATTTTTTAGTTTTCAGCCTAATTTTTCTATCTCCTACCTATCAGTCTTTTATCTATCATCTATCTATTTAGTTTTCTAATTTCTATCCGTTTATTTTCTACTGTTTTCATCAGTTTCTCTATAAAACCCAAAAATCTATCATCAAACTATTCCTTTGTCCCTCTAGCGTTAATTTCATATTTTTGTCATTAAATTTTTATCTATCTTCCTACCTATTAACCACATTTTTAATTAAACTGCCTATCCATCTATCTCTCTCATTATTTACCCTCTATATCGAAATATCTATCTTCTATTTCATTTTCCTTTCCCACTAATCATATTTTAGCTGTCTCTTTTGTTTGTCATCTAAATAACTTTATCTATACTCACATTATTAATATCGATCTGTCGATCATATACCTATATACTTTTTGCCCCCCCCACACCAAAACACAGATAGTGGTAGGCAGATATATGTAAATAGTGTGTGTGTGTGGGGGTTTTGTGTGTGGTTGTGTGGTGGTGTGGTTTTGTGGGGTGGTGTGGGGGGGAGGTGTGAGGGTGGGGGGGTGTTTCGGGGGGGGCTGCGGGGGGATGGGAGAGAGAGAAAAGGGGTTTGGGAAACAGACAGACAAAGCATGATACAACCAGATAGAAAATAATAAATTAATAACACAAACACACAACAGCATGCAAAACACACTTTAATAAAAATATATTAAATAAAATAATAATAAATATAAAAAAAAATAATATAATATTATATATATAATATATATACATATTGGGGTTTAGATAATTAAAATATATACATATATATTATACCATAAAAAATAAAAAATAAAAAAAAGATTAATTATATAATATTTAAAATATAATATTAAAATAATATATATTTTTTATAATATATATAAATAAAATATTTTTAAATAATTTTTAAACCATATATTAATAATTTATATATATTTAAAAATATATATATTTGTGTGTGGGTGGTGTGTGTGTGTGGTGTGGTTGTGTGGTGTGTGTGGTGTTTGTGTGATTGTGTGTGTGTGTGTGTGTCGGTAGTATGATACATAGTAAATATACAAAAAAACCGAGGCTTGGTTCTGTTCCCCCCCGCCGGTCTCTTTTGGGCTTTTTTCCGAAACCTCTTTGTGCCCAAAAAGAGAAACAATAAAAAGTTTTTGATCACGATAACCCTCGTTTTTTAAATTTTTCCCACATAGTCAGGGCAGGCAAAACATGCACATCAAAATACTACAACAACATAAACATGCAACATTACATACATACAACATACAACTACATACAACATTTAATACATAAAAACGACAACCAACAAGCCACACCACACAAACACACACACACAACATAAGAAAAGGGGGGGGCGGGTGGGGGGTGGGGGGGCGTGCGGGGGTGGGGGGGGTGTGGGGTGTCGGGGTGGGAGGCGGGGGGGGGGTGGGGGGGGTTTTGGGGGGGGGGGGGTGGGTTAGTGTGGGGGGGAGTTGGGGGGGGGGGGTGGGGGGGGTGGCGGGGGGAGGGGGGGGGGGGGGGGGGGGGGGGGAAAATATAAAAAAAAAATAAAAAAAATAAAAATAATAAAAAAAAAAACACACACCACACACACACACACACCCCAACACAACACACCCCCCCACACACACACACCAACAAAAAAAAAAAATATAAAAAAATATAATAAAATAATAAATAAAAAAATAATAAAGAAAAAATAAAAAAAAAAAAAATATTAATATATATAAAAATAAAAAAAATAAATATAAATAAATAAAAAAAAAAAATAAAAATAAAAATAAACACATACATAGCATATATTATTTAAATATTAATATAAAAATATAAAATATATATATTTATTAAATATAATATATAAAAATAATAATATACATTACACACATAACATATTATAAATTATATTATATATATATATATATATAATTATATATATATAATTATATATTTATATATATAAATTTAAAACATAACATATGTTGGTTTGAGTGTGTGTGTGTGTGTATAAATCTTAATAAAATTTACATATACAACACAAAAAACACACAAACAAAAAACCCACCACACACACACACAAAATAAAAAAAAATATAAAGAGATAAAAAAAAATAAGATAAAAATAAGAAATAAATGAAATATATAATAAAAAAAAACGAAAATAAATAAAAAAGATAGTTAAATTATATATAAATATTAAAATATATATATAAATTAATATATAATATATAAAATATAAATATATGTTAAAAAAACAAGGCATAATATAAAAAATATAAAAAAAAAAATAAAAGGGAATATTAGATATAATTTTATAAATATATAATAATATCTATACACACAAACATAATAAATAAAATATTTAAAAAATAAAAAAAAATAAAATATTTATAAATATTATTATATTATTGTATAAACATACTAAAATATAATAATATATATAATATAATTTATATTATATAATACAATTTATATATATATAAAATTTTTTATATTTAATATAAATATATTATATAAGATAAAATATAATTATTTAATATATTTATTAAATTTAAAATTTTAAATAATATATAATTTTATATATATATATTTATACATATATATATATATATATAAATATATATTATATATATAATATTAATTTTTTTTTTTAATATATTATTAAATAAATTTAAATTTTTATT
>NW_023644556.1:0-5000 GCF_015228065.2 Penaeus monodon | reverse complement strand
CTCCTCTCTTTTCCCCTCCTCCTCTCTCGCTCTTTTCTTTCTTTTCCCCTCACGCCACACACACGCACACACACACCACCACAAACACACCACAACCACACACACACACACCACACCCCAAACACCACACACAAAACACACAACACACCACTAACACACACACACACACAAAAAACCACCCACCACAAAATGACACACACACACCCATAGAACACACACACACATAACAACCCACACCATAGACACACACAACACACATGACCACACACACACACTAGACCACACACACACTAGACCCACACCACACAGACACTACACACTACACACCACACACACCCACAAACACACACACACACCACACACACACACACACAACATAGACACAAACCCCAAACCACATAGAACACACAACACACACACACACACCCCACACACACCACACCACAAAACCACAACACCACACCCACATAGACACACACACACTCACTCTCATTCTTCTTTCTTCTTCACTGTGTGTGGGGGGTTTTTGTGTATATACATACAGCCCCCCACACGGGCTAACACACACACACACACACACACACACACACACACAACAGCGCTCGCGCGCGAGCACCCACACACACACACACAAAAACCCACACCACACCCCACACACACACACACACACCCAAAAATTTTATACCCAATACATATATGCTGCATATGAAGTGCTGGTTTTTTTGTTGTATTGTTTGGGTCTCTTCTCTTCTCTCTCTCTCTTTTTCCCCCCCTTTGTCCTTTCACAACAGAATCTGTACTTTTACGATAAATCTAACCAGTTTCATAAAAAGTTGTTTTAATTCACTGCAATGTTTTCCTAATAAAGTACAATGTTTACATTTATTTACCAGAATCCAGCTCTTTCTCCAGGGCAAAAACCCTATCTTTGGTTATGCAGATTCTGCTATTTTTGAATATACCATTCTTAATTGATTATGCCACATAAAGTGCTTCCCCTTTTTTATTCATCATTCAGAAAACAATTTTCATCAAAAAAAAAAACAACAAAAAACAAAACTCTGAATCACACGGGGGGCATAACCTTTACCTACCCTATGCGTTGAGGTTTCATACATTTTTTTTTTTAAGTTTCCAAAAAATATGTACTAATTTATTGATGGAGAATTTGAAAGATTCAAAGAATGATTTTGGCAAAATAAGAATGGAGGCTATTGCCTAGATTCTGCAGTTAAGCCTATCACCTGCTGTGAAGATATACTGATAAAGGTGAAAGGCATTCCCATCATTGAAAAAATTGTTATTTTAATTATCATCTTATTGAAATATTTTATTAGATTGTACCAATATTGTTGTATAATTTATTGTATCAAAATAAAAATGTAAATGTATTTTTAGTTTCTCTACTGCAAATATTTGTGAATGTACACTGAAATGATGAGCCACATAGAAGTTCACAATTTTGGTTGTTGTAGTCTGTTTATACATTTATTGAGTCAGTTTTATTTTTGGTCTTTGAGAATGTTTACAGTTTGTATATCTGGGTTGCTTTATTTGTATTAAAACATCTGTGTTTTTCTTATTTGGGCAACTGTCATGTATGAAGAAACTGCATAGTTATTGGGGAAAAAAAGTTTTTTAATATGATTGAAAATATAGGCAGTTTATACAAAATTCAGTTTTTTGGTATTACAGTTATATTTTCAAATAATCAAATCTTATTATTAATGGTAATGGTTAATGGTTAAAAAGCAAGATAAATGTGCTAGAATCTAAGGTCATGTAGCACTATAGTTAATTTTGGGAAAAGGGGGGTTGAGTTAGTGATTAGTTGTCTAAGCTGGGCAAAGGAATTGGTGAGTGAAGGGTTGGGGTCGGGTATGGTAAGGAGTTAGATTAGATGAAGAATAATGTAGCGTTTGGGGAAAGAGAATAGGTTGTTGAAGCAAAAGTGTGGGATTCTGTAAGGATGTTGATAGGTTGGAGGTCGGTGAAGGGGGGATAGGTGGGGAAAGCAGAGGTACGATTGTTTCAAACGTGGGCACGGCGTAGGATGTGTGGGATTGGAGTATCTGGGGGTTTGTGTATTGACTTTATGAGAGTTAATGAGTTACATAAGGGATTCACGTGCGTAAGGAGGGAGTGGAAGGGATAGAGGGGATGGTGGGGGGGGGGTAGGAGGATAGGGTGCAGGGGGGATATCGTTAGGAGGAGGATGGATATCAGCAGTTACTTGGAGTGTGGAAGGAGAGAGGGTTGTAAGTTTTGGGGGTTTGAGTGTCATTTTTCATTAGGTAATCTTGAATATTTTCAATGGTTTCTTCTGAGTTGGTTCGGGAGTTTTGGGGGATAAAGGATTTCTTGTGAGGGGGGGAAGAGAGGACTGGTGTCTCAAGCATAGGAGCAAAGGAAGGTGGAGGTGATTGTGTGGTAGGGGAAGAGGGGGGGTGGAAAGTTTGTTCTGTCGTTACGGGTAGTGCGAGGAGGGAGAGGGGAAGGTGTTGGGATTGTAGTGGTGATGAAGTATCGTAGTAGAGATGGAGTGTCTGGATTAGGATGGCAAAGAGTTTGACTGGGGAAGGTAGGGGGTTTAAAAGAGGGGGGTTAGATGTGGGTTTGTGGGTTTAGGAGAATTAGTAGAATGAGCAGTATTACTGGAGTATGGAGTAAGAGAGAAACCACGTTGACGTGCTTCCTGTCTGGCTTCACGTAGTGTGAGTCCAAGTTTGAATCTGAGATTTGCTACCTCAGACTCAAATTTATAGGTGGGAAAACCCCCTATAAAATACATTATGGGGGCCGCCACAGTTGGCAATGTGCTTTGATTGTGCAGGGCAGTTAGATCGGGTATGGCCAGGTTGGGCACATAGTGGGCATTGGCTGTGGAACGGCAATGTTTGGCTGGGTGTCCTAGATGCCAACAATTTTGGCACTGACGTGGAGGGGGTTGGTATGGACGAACGGGGAGGGATTCTCCTCCTATGTAGACGTTAAAGGGAAGGTCATCCCTAGGGAAAGGTAATTTTGGCTAGTTAGTGGTTTTCTTTCGATGACCTTGGGGGAATGGAGTAGCATTGTACTGATGTTGCATCATAGTCTGTGAGACAGGCAAGTAGATCATCTCCACAATCTGACCAATCTTTGTCATAGATTGGGCAATTTGCTGGGAGATGAAACTGTTCCGGTGCAAGTATTTAGGGTTGGATGGGTTCTGCAAGGATGGGGTTTCCAATATAGGTCAGTTAGTTTGTTTTAAGCTATAGCTTGGTTTTCGGATGTTACTGTGACAAGATGGGAAACGGTCGGGTCGGGTACGGAAAGAGACTTTACCACTTGTTTTGGAGACATTTTTGGAAGAGAAGGGTGGTTTTCGAGTAGGGAGCTGTGGGAGGGATCACGAAAATCGGTCCATTTGGCTGCGCTGAAGAGGGTATTCAAAATTGTTGTGAGATAGGGTAGTCGAAGGGCGGGGGCGTGACGAAGATGAGTAGTGTTAAGGGAGGTAGTGTTAGGGGAGGTGGGCAATAAGGCTGTAAGGTATTAATAAGGGAGGATGGGGTGGTTGATGTTGGAGGTTGGGGGGTAGAAAGGTGTTTTAAGTTGAGATTGTGGGAGAGTGGAAATGTTCCTTTAAGGGTGATTTGTTGGCTATGTACTAGTAGGTATTGATGAGGGGCTAGTTATTGCAGGTTCGGAGCCGGGTCAAAGGAGAGCCTGGGGTCAGGGAATCGGGTGGGTTTACGTCTTGGGGCTTTTTGATTCAGGGGCAAGCCTCATTGCCCCTAATAATGTGGATTTGTTTTCTTTTCTGGCCATGGTAAGCCTGGGTTATGTTGGGGATAAAAAAAAGTCCATCCTCAGGGTCCCTTGAGGGGTAAGGGCTAGATAACTAAATCAGGGGAATACCGTGCCCCTGGCTCCCTCAGGCCGTTCAGGGCTGGCACAAAGTCAACCTTTATCCTTTCAGCCGGCTCTCACACCTTAGGAGGTGGTAGCAGAAGGGTTGGTGAAGGGACCAGAAATGAAAAAATGGGAAGGAAAATAAAGACCATGCAAAATTTGTTGAGTCGAGGGCTGAGTCCCAAAGGGTTTGGGGGGTTCCCCCATCATTGGGTCCCAGTTCTCCGCCTCCTAAGCCCCCCACGACAACAACGGGCAAGGGTTTGGGGGGGAAATCTAATTATTGTTGTTGTTTGAATGGAATAAGAAGAGTTATGACCAATGTGTGTGATATTTTTAGGAAAACTGGAGCAGCATCATGAAAAAATAATTTTATTTTTTTTTTTTTTTTTCTCTCTTCAATCTGTATGCCCTAAGGGATCATACTTATGGTTATAGTAAATACAAATTACTAGTGATTCGCATTTCATTTAAAATGCAGGATATGAAGGTATGATGGAAATCCTATTTGGGATCACACAAGTAGGAGTGACAATAGTTTTTTTCTATTGAAAGGGCTAGTGCACTACTCATGGCCCACTCTACCTATGGTAAAGGTCAGTAAACTTCAAACATTTGTGTGATGGTGACCGAAGTGTCTGCAACCTATAATGGAGATAATGCATAAAAGGTTGGTAAGTAATGTATGAAAGGTATCTTCACATTAACCCTTTCCCAATGGGTAGTATTCATAGTGGCCCGGGCCTCGCTGCCGGGGGCTTTTATCGTTGCCCTAGCATGCGCGCCACTCATGCCCAAAAACCAGCATCCCATGCCGTTTTTTTCGTAATACTACGAAGATATGTTGTATTTTCAGTTTTCATTATTTTCTAAAGTCTTACTTTCCATACTTCTGATAATCGAGACTGAGGGGTATCTTTGTGTATATAGACTCCATAGTTGATCATTATTCCGTCTATAGCTGAAAAAAAAACAGTGTCGGATCATGGAGTTTAACATCGGTTTGTGCCTTTTTGCATAGTAAAAAGAGTGTTAAAAAACCCTTTAACACCTTTAGTGGCAGAAAAATAAATGATTTTGCCCCCGGGTGTTGGGTTTTT
>NW_023644555.1:0-8600 GCF_015228065.2 Penaeus monodon | reverse complement strand
CGTTCCGCACCACGACGCCAAACAGGCCCCCGCTCTGCCCGCCGCCAGGCGCACGCCCGTTCGGGGGGACCGGAGACAAGACCAGCCGGCGGGGGACGAGCAGGGCCCGGCAAACGACACAACTCGCTCGGCGGGGACGGCCCCGCTCGCCGGGCCCGGTCTAGGGAAGATCGAGCTGGCTGCTGGCTGGCTGGATGCTGGCTGGCTGGATGGCTGGCTGGCTGGCTGGCTGGATGGTGGCGGCTGGCGGCTGTTGGCTGGCTGGCTCGCACGACCCGACCCCATCTCCCTTTACAGTTGTCGCCACGGCCGTAGACCACCACAATCGCAGGAGGCAGCCCGCTCCGTTCCCCGCCCCACCGCGACCTCTCGTCGCCCGCACGGGGACCGCGGCCGCCGCCGCGACGACGCCCGCGCCGGGGCCCGCCCGGCTCCGTTCCCGCCCCACCGCACCTCTGTCCGCAAGCCGGGCCCCCTCCCCCCCCCCCCCCCCCTGCCCGCGCCGCCGACGACGCCCGCGCGCGGTCCGGCCCGGCTCCGTTCCCGCCCACCGCGACTCCTCGTCGCCACGCCACGGGGACCCGCGGCCCGCCGCCGCCGACGACGCCGCGCCGGGGCCGCCCGGCTCCGTTTCCCGACCCCACGCGACCTCCTCGTCCGCACGCACGGGGACCCGCGGACCGCCGCCGCCGACGACGCCCCCCGCGCCGGGGCCGCCCGGGCTCCGTCCCCGCCCCACCGCGACCTCCTCGTCCGCACGCACGGGGATCCGCGGGCCGCCGCCGCCGACGACCCCGCGCCGGGGCGCCCGGCTCCGTTCCCGCCCCACCGCGACCTCCTCGGCCCACGAACGGGACCCGCGGCCCGCCCGCCGCCGACGCCGCCCGCAGCCGGGGCCGCCCGGCTCCGTTCCCAGCCCACCGCGACAGCCACATTGCGTGGTGGTGGTGGTGGCCGCCGCCTCGCAACGCGACTGTGCTCCCGCTCGGCGCCCCGGCAGCCGGCCGCCCAGCAGCAGACGGGGGCAGACCAGCCTGACCCATAAGGTCGGTTGGCGCGCCGTTTCGCAGCACGACCGCAACAGGTCCTACCTGCTCCTCCGGGTCCACCGGGAGGACGGGTGTTGCGGGACGATGGAATAGCCCCCCCCCACCACCCTCCCACCACCCCCATCCCCCCCTCCCACCCCGAACCCCACCCCCATGTTATCCCTCCCTTCCCCACCCCACCCACCCCACCCCACCCCCGGACACGATCCCGCTCCCCTCGACCCCGGCGCGCCGGAGCCGAAGTCCGATTCCCGCGAAGGAAACCCAGGCGGCGGGCCTTTCCGTCCGATTCGTGGCTTCTTGGCTGAGGCTTGACGACGGCGCAAGCCCGGTGTGCCGGCTTCTTGGGAAGCCGCCGGTCGCCGGTGCTCATTTCCCCGCCCGCGCCCTTCCCGCAAGTAAAAATAGCCTGCCCTTCCTCCTCGTCGTCGTCGTCGTCGTCGTCGTCGTCGTCGTCGTCGTCGTCGTCGTCGTCGTCGTCGTCGTCGTCGTCGTCGTCGTCGTCGTCGTCGTCGACCACAAAGGGCCCTGGAAACCGTACGTTGTCATGACAGGAGCGGCCCCCGACGCAGATGGCGTGTGGCTATTCGCGCAATTTTTACCCATTCTGCCTGCCTGCCTGCTGCTGCCTTCTTCTTATCATCATCATCATCATCATCATCTCTCATCATATATCATCTATCATCATCATCATTCATCATCCCAACCATCAATCATCATCATCTGTATTATTATTATTATTATTATTATTATTAGTATTATTATTATTATTATATTATTATTATTATTATTATTATTATTATTATTATTATTATTACTAATATATTAATTATTAAGTATATTATATTAGTATTATTATTATTATTATTTGTGTTGTGTTGTTGTTGTTGTTGTTGTTGTTGTTGTTGTTGTTGTGTTTATTCTTTCTCCTGCAAGCGGGGACCACAAGACAGAAGAAGAAGGAAAGGAAAAAAAAAAAAGAAAAGAAAGCAAGAAGAAAAAGGATAAGGAGAAGATCACCGATGACGGCGACAAAAGTAAAATAAAAAATAAAAAAATTATTAGAAAGAACTTTCTCTCCGCCACCGCGAAGCGCCGGAAGAGGGGGGGGGGGGGCATGGGTAGAAAACTCTCTTCGTCAGAGGCCAAACAAATGGCCCCCCCCCCCCCCCCCCACCCCCCACCCACCCCCAGACCCGGCGAGTCTCTCCTGGTTCTGCCTCACAGACAGAGCGGAGAGACGCAGAGGAGGAAAAGGGGCAACAAAGCCGGCCCGTGGGCAACGGGAAAGGTGATCCTTCTTGTAAAAAGGGCCCCACACACTCACACACACACAAACGCACGGTTTTAGAAGAAAAAAAAAGAAAGGAGCTTGCTGCTGATATCTCCTCACCCACCCTCGATCTGGCGAGGGGGGGGGGGTGGGGGGGGCGCTGTGCTTGCTGCTGCTGCTGCTGCGTGCTGCTGTGCTGCTCCTGCTCGTGAAATTTCCCTCGCAGGAGAGCATGCAGCATGCAGGCATGCAGCACGACGCCCCCGCCAAACCAAGGACCTCCGGTATGAGGAAGTGGAGAGGGCAACAAAACATCCGACCGTAGTGGACGAGTCCAACTAATCGCAGGAAAAGGGAGCTGCTCTAACCGTACAACACCCCAGCCGATATGGTCAGTCGTATGCAGACGGTTCGGTACGGCACACCGGACGTATGGTTTGCTCTGTATCGAGGAAGATGGTTCCAAAGGGAGGCCCCCTTCAAGCTCCGGGGCGGCGGCCACCGCCCACGGGGAGGAGCGGTTTGGCGGGCGTCGACGTGACCTCCCCCTTCGGCCCGTCAGAAACAGCGCGTGAACTTCACCTTGCATGGGCACAGTCCGCTCCTTGGCTCTCGCCGGGCTCGCGTCTAAACTCAGTGTAGTAAACTCGCCGATCCGTGCGCCGCACGCGATCACGTCGCTTAACGCTCAGCGCGGTTTCCCCTTGAGAGGCTTCAGGGGTAAAAAAATGACGGACGTGGCTGCCCTACCAGGGTGGCCTGTCGTAGGCAGGAGGTGCACCATTGGTCCGGACCCACCGTTCATCCGTACTGGGCGGGGCTCCTGTCGCGACGTGGCGCGTGTTAACGGTAGGGTAAAACAACCGGTCTCGCGACGGTCTAAACCAGCTCACGTTCCCTATTAGAGGAGGGAACAAATCCTACGCTTGGTGAAAACGGTTCACAATGATCGGAAGAGCGACATCGAAGGATCAAAAAGCGACGTCGCTATGAACCGCTTGGCCGCCACAAGCCAGTTACCCTGTGGTAACTGTTCTGACACCTCTCGCTTAAAAACTCGTAAAGTCAAAAGGATCGCTAGGCCGTGATTTCGCAGTCGTGCTTCGTACTGAGAGTCCGGATCAGCAGCATTTGCCCTGGGCTTTACACGTGGGTTTCTGTCCCACGCGAGATGACCTTTGGGACATCTGCCGTTCGTTTGACAGATTGTAACGCCCCAGTCAAACTCCCCTCTGGCTCTGTCCTCGGAACGGGTCGCGACGCGCGCCGAGAGCGCGGCGACGACACCGCCCCCTGCGCGGAGAAGCCCCTTTCGCCCCCGGGGAGGCAGGCGCTCTTGTTCATGTCACTGCAGTCTAAAATCGGTAGAGGCATAGGGAGAAGGGAAGGAGGAGGGCGCGGCTGAGGGGGGGGGGGGGGGCCCCCCCCCCCCGGGGGGCCGCCGGCCCGCTCCGCATGCCCGAACCCCGTCACGCCTCCCGCTCCCCGCACTCACCGAGTAAGTAGAGAGACGGACCAGAGTAGTGGTATTTCATCGTCGGGCGCGAGCGCCTCCCACTTATGCTACACCTCAGGCTGCCTCTCTACAAGCCAAACTAGAGGTCAAGCTCAACAGGGTTTCATTTCCCCGCAGTTAACTGCAGGCCCGTTCCCCTGCCTGTGGGTTCGCTAGATAGTAGTAGGGACAGTGGGAATCTCGTTAATCCAATTCATGCGCGTCACTAATTAGATGACGCGGCATTTGCTACCTAAGAGAGTCATAGTTAACTACCGCAGTTTACCGCCTTGGTTGAATCTCTTCACTTTGACATTCAGAGCACTGGCAGAAATCACAATGCGTCAGCATCGATCACGAACCATCGCATTGCTTTGTTTTAATTAAAAGTCGCGATTCCCCTGGTCCGTGCCAGTTCGAGACGGCCGTCTTGTTGCCAGCCGCGGCCGTCTCAGAACTGGCACGACAGGGTGATCCGACTGTTAATTAAACAAAGCAATGCGATGGGTCGTGTGATCGATGCTGACGCATGTGATTTGACACAGTTGCTCTGAATGTCAAAGGAAATGAGATTCACCAAGCGCGGGTAAACGGCGGGGGAGTAACTATGACTCTCTTAGGTAGCAAAATGCCTCGTCATCTAAGTGACGCGCATGAATGGATAACGAGATTCCCCACTGTCCCTACCTACTATCTAGCGAACCAACAGGGAAGGGGAAAGGGCCTGCAGTTATCGCGGGGAAAGAGACCCTGTGAGCTTGACTCTCGTTTTGGTTTGTAGAGAGGCACCTGAGGTTGTAGCATAAGTGGGAGGGCGCTCGCGCCGACATGAAATACCAACTACTCTGGTCGTCTCTCTACTTACTCGGTGATGCGGGAGCGGGAGGCGTGACGGGGTTGGGGCATGCGGCGGGCCGGGGGCCCCCCCCGGGCTCAGCCGCGCCCTCCTCCTGCCCGTCTTCCCTATGCCTCTACCGATTTTAGACTGCAAGTGACATGAAACAAGAGCGGCCGCCTCCCCGGGGGGCAAAAGGGGGCTTCTCCGCGCGGGGCGGTCGTCGCCGCCGCTCGGGGCGCGCTTTCGCGACCCGTTTCCGAGGACAGAGCCAGATGGGTTTGACTGGGGGTACATCTGTCAAACGATAACGCAGATGTCCCAAGGTCAGCTCGGCGTGGACAGAATCCACGTGTAGAGCCCAAGGGCAAATCTGGCTTGATCCGGACTCTCAGTACGAGCACGGACTGCGAAAGCACGGCCTAGCGATCCTTTTGACTTTACGAGTTTTAAGCGAGAGGTGTCAGAAAGTTACCACAGGGATAACTGGCTTGTGGCGGCAAGCGTTCATAGCGACGTCGCTTTTTTGATCCTTCGATGTCGGCTCTTCCTATCATTGTGAAGCAGTTTTCACCAAGCGTAGGATTGTTCACCCTCTAATAGGGAACGTGAGCTGGGTTTAGACCGTCGCGAGACAGGTTAGTTTACCCTACCGTTAACAACGTCGCCACGTCGCGACAGGAGCCCGCCCAGTACGAGAGGAACGGTGGGTCCGGACCAATGGTGCACCTCCTGCCCGACAGGCCACCAGGGGAGGGCAGCCACGTCCGGCAGGTTTACCCCTGAAAGCCTCTCAAGGGGAAACCGCGCTGAGCGTTAAGCGACGTGATCGCGTGCGGCGCAACGGATCGGCGAGTTTACTAAACTGAGTTTAGACGCGAGCCCGGCGAGAGCCAAGGGAGGCGGACTGTGCCCATGCAAGGGGAAGTCACGCGGCTGTTTCTGACGGTCGAAGGGGGGAGGTCCAGTCGACGGCCCGCCAATCCGCTCCCTCCCGGGGGCGGTGGGCCGCCGCCCCCGGAGCTTGAAGGGGGGCCTCCCTTTGGACACCAGCTTCCTCGATACAGAGCAAACCACGTCCGGTGTGTCCGTACCGAACGTCTGCATACGACGACATATCGGCTGGGGTGTTGTACCGGTTAGAGCAGGCTCCTCTTTTCCTGCGATTAAGTGAGACTCGCCCCCTACGGTTTCGGATGGTTTTGTTGCCCTCTCCAACTTCCTCATACCGGAGGTCCTTGGTTGGGCGGGGGGGGGTCGTGCTGCATGCATGCATGGTGCTTGCTCTCCTGCGTGGGAAATTTCACGAGCAGGAGCGCAGCAGCAGCAGACGCCAGCAGCAGCAGAAAGCCGCCCCCCCCCCCCCCCCCCCGCAGATCGAGGGTGGAGGAGGAGCAGCAGCAGCAAGCTCCCTTTCTTTTTTTTCTTCTAAAACCGTGCGTTTGTGTGTGTGGGGGAGTGTGTGGGGCCCTTTTACAAGAAGGATCACCCTTTGCACGTTGCCAGCGGGCCGGCTTGTTGGCCCCTTTGCCTCCTCTGCGTCTCTCCGCTCTGTCTGTGAGCAGAACAGGAGAGACTCGCCGGGTCGGCAATTTGTTTGGCCTCTGACGAAGAGAGGTTTTCTTACCCCTGTGGGCCCCCCCCCCCCCCCCCCTTCCCGGCACTTCGCGGTGGCGGAGAGAAAGGTCTTTCTAAATAATTTTTTTATTTTTTATTTTACTTTGTCGCCGTCATC
Organism: Penaeus monodon; assembly: GCF_015228065.2. Lineage (NCBI taxonomy): Eukaryota > Metazoa > Arthropoda > Malacostraca > Decapoda > Penaeidae > Penaeus > Penaeus monodon. Next base: position 2,213 of record NW_023644555.1, on the reverse strand, counting down.
GGTGATCTTCTCCTTATCCTTTTTCTTTCTTTTTCTTTCTTTCTTTTTTTTTTCCTTTCCTTCTTCTCTCTGTCTTTGTGTACCCAGCTGCAGAGAAAGAAGAAAAAACAAGAACAAGAACAAACAAGAACAAGAACAAATAAAAAATAATAATAACAATAATACTAATAATAATAATAATAATATAATAATAATAATAATAATTATAAATTTAAAAATTATAATAATAAATAATAATAATAATAATAATAATAATAATAATAATAATAATAATAATAATAATAATAATAATAATAATAATAATAATAATAATGATGATGATGATGATGATGATGATGATGATGATGATGATGATGATGATGATGATGATGATGATGATGATGATGATGATGATGATGATGATAAGAAGGCAGGCAGGCAGGCAGAATGTGTAAAAATGCGCGAATAGCGCACACGCCATCGGCGTCGGGGGCCGCTCCTGTCCATGAGCACCGTACGGTTTCCAGGGCCCTTTGTGGACGACGACGACGACGACGACGAACGAAGACGACGACGACGACGACGACGACGACGACGACGACGACGACGACGAGAGAGGGAAGGGCAGCTATTTTTACTTGCGGGAAGGGCGCGGGCGGGGGAAATGACACCGGCGACCGCGCTCCCAAGAAGCCGGCACACCGGCTGCCGCCGTCGGCAGCCCAGGCCAAGAAGCCAAGAAGCGGACGGGAAAGGCCCGCCGCCTGGGTTGCCTTCGCGGGAAGCCGGCACTTCGGCTCCGGCGCGCCGGGGTCGAGGGGAGCGGGATTCGGTGTCGGGGGTGGGGTGGGGGGGGGGGGGGGGGAGGGGGGGAAGGGGAAGGGGAGAACATGGGGTGGGGGGTGGGGGGGGTGGGGGGGGGGTGGGGGGGGGACGATCCATCGTCCCGCAAACCCGTCCTCCCGGTGGGACAGGAGGAGCAGGAGACCTGTTTGCGGTCGTGCTGCCTGAACGGCCGCGCCAACAACCTTATGGGGCAAGGCTGGTCCTGGCCCCGTCTGCTGCTGGGCGCCGGCTGCCGGGGCGGCCGAGCGGGAGCGAGAGTCGCGGGGCGAGGCGGCGGCCACCACCACACCACACCATTGGCTGTCGCGGTGGGGCGGGGAACGGAGCCGGGCGGCCCCGGCGCGGGCGTCGTCGGCGGCGGCGGGCCGCGGGTCCCCGTGCGTGCGGACGAGAGGTCGCGGTGGGGCGGGGAACGGAGCCGGGCGGCCCCGGCGCGGGCGTCGTCGGCGGCGGCGGGCCGCGGGTCCCCGTGCGTGCGGACGAGAGGTCGCGGTGGGGCGGGGAACGGAGCCGGGCGGCCCCGGCGATTGTGGTGGGCGAACGGCCGTGGCGACAACTGTAAGGGAGAATGGGGTCTGCGGTCGGCGAGCCAGCCAGCCAGCCAGCCAGCCAGCCAGCCAGCCAGCCGCCCACGCCAGCCAGCCAGCCAGCCAGCCAGCCAGCCAGCCAGCCAGCCAGCAGCCAGCCACAGCCAGCCAGCCAGCCAGCCAGCCAGCCAGCCAGCCAGCAGCCAGCCAGCCAGCCAGCTCGATCTTCCCTAGACCGGGCCCGGCGAGCGACGGGCGTCCCCGCCCGAGCGAGTGGGGTCCGATTGCCGGGCCTGCTCGTCCCCCGCCGGCTGGTCTTGTCTCGTTCCCCCCGAACGGGCGTGCGCCTTGGCGGGCGGGCGAGAGCGGGGCCTGTTTGCGGTGGTGGTGGCGAACGGCCGCGGCGACAACTGTAAGGGAACGAGGGGCCGGTCGCGGTCGCGGTGGCGGACGGACGGGCGGACGGGCGAGGCCCGGCCCCGGTGGCAGAGCGGCCTGTTGCGCGGACCGGATCCCGGGTGTGGTCCGCTGGCCCTTCCGTGGCCGGACGGGCCTGTGTGTGTGTGTGTCCGGGCGCGGTGGGCGGGTTCCCTCCGGCAGGCAGCTTGCGGCGCAGCCGGCGGTCTCCGAGGCCGGACAAGTCCCCCTCGGAGGCAAGGCTTGAGGTAGGTGTTGCGGGCCCCCGTGGCGTCGGGGGCCGCGAGGGGGCGTGTTCCCTGAGGGGCGGGCAGGAGCGGGCCCTGTTTTGCGGTGGTGGTGGGTGAACGGCCGTGTGGGAGGTATAAGGAGGGACGCGTGGCTGCGTCCTCCGGCCCCCACACCCCTCCCTCTCTTGCTTCCCCTCCGCCCCCTTTCCCTGGG
>NW_023644554.1:2500-8600 GCF_015228065.2 Penaeus monodon | reverse complement strand
ACATTTTTTTCGTGCATCATCCTCGTCTTCTTGTGTTTTATTTCCTGTTTTATTTTCTTCGTCTACTTCATTGTCATCCTTTTTTTCATCCTGTTCTTTATGCATGTTCTTCATCTTTCTTTCCTCTTTCTTCTTTCTCTTTTCAACCTTAAATTTTCAATGAATATCAAGATCTGTTTGATAAGTATTTGGAAATGAAAATATTCGATATGGTAAAACATATTAAAAGGAAGGAGGATACGAATGAATCACACTGCACGATAATGAAAAAATCGACAACTCTGTTTGCTTTTACATTTGCACATTGAGAGTCATCCAAATAGTACACATTGACATGACATATGTCTTTCAATTACCGTATTTATATTGGTATCGAATACCAATGCTGTCTGTTTGAAGCGAAAATTCCCCGTTTTTTTTATTTTTTGTAAATGGAAATTTCCCCTGATATCGAAAATTTTCAAATTTTAAATGTGTACGAAATCCTCTCTCTCTCTCTCCCTCTCTCTCTCCTCCCCCTTTCTCCTCTCTCCTTCTCTCTTTTCTCCTCTCTCTCTGTCTCTCTCCTCTCTGTCTCTGTCCTCTTCCTCTCCTCTCTCTCTCTCTCTCTCTCTTCTTCTCAACACACACAACCACACAACAACACAAAACCGAACAAACACACACACAATTTCATGGACAAATTAAAAAAAAAGTTTAGATATAATTTTATCTTAAAAAAAACATGATTACGATCCCTTTCCTTAATTTTTCTTTTAAAAAATTAAAATTTTGAAACCCAAAACGCAGGGGTTACATCTCAATTTTATCTCTACACGCCACACACAAAAAACACCAACACCCACACCACACACACAACCACAAAACCCCCCCCCCCCCCCACCCCCACACCACAAACCAACACACACACTTAAATAAAAAAAGTAATTTTTAAACGAAATAAATATAAAATAATTCACATCAAGCCAAGAATATAAAAGAATTTGCCTCGTCCTCGAAGTGGAAATTCTCCAAGAGCTCAGAGATGGCGTTTTGATGCAGAGCCTTCTCCCCGTCGGCTGCAGCATCAATCCGAAACACGGCTCTTTTGTGAGAAATGTTTGCGAGATCAGCAAGATCCTTCTCCTCCTCTTCTTCGAGAAAAAAAGATGCTGGACCGTTTTCGTTGCGGATCTCAATGCTGTTTTATGGGTAAAAAAGGGGAAAGGAAAAAGTTTTTTTTTTAGTTTATTTTGTGTTTTACCTTTCCTCTCTCCTCTCTCTCTCCCCTCCCCCACCCCCCTCTCTCCTTCTCTCTTCTTTTCCCCCTCTCCTCTCTCTTCCTCTCTCTCTCTCTCTCTCTCTTTCTCTCTCTCTTTCCCCCCTCTCTCTCTTTTTCTCTCTGCCCCCCCTCTCTCTCCTCTCTCTCTCTCTCTCTCTCTTCTCTCTCTCTCTCTCTCCCTTCTCCTCTCTCTCTCTTCTCTCTCTCTTACTCTCTCACTCTCTCGAGCCTAAAAGGCCTCTAAATTCTGTAGTCGACCAAGGAGTATCTCCCTAGGATTTTGCACCCTGTATTGCCCAAGATTTATTGCAACGTCAAGACACACCTGCAACTAAACTGCCTCTGTTGCTCTCCCAGCTCTGCCTTGCAATTCACTGACGACGACGAAATTCTATCAAAGAAATGTCTCTGTGCTGCGAGGCTCGTCCTTCTTTATGTGTTTTTCACGGTCTTTTTATTGGGAAAACGGTGCTCTCGTGGGGCCACAGTTAATGTTATGTTATGAAAATTATCTAAAAGGGAATTGTTGGGGAAAAGGGGATGTAAGCACACCACACCACCACACACCCACACACACACAACACCACCACCACACCCACACACACACACACCACACACCACAATAATATATATATATAAAATTATATTTTATATATATATATAATATTTTATAAAATATATATATATATTATATATATTATATATATATATTATAATTATATATATATATTTTATATAATATTTATATATAATATATTATTTTAATATATTACATAATATACATAAATTGCCTGGGTATGACGTTAAATGCATCCCCCTCTCCCTTGTAGGGTATCCCTCTTCAAAAAAGGGCGGGGAGAAGGGAACTCTCACCCCAAATTTCCCCCGCTGCCTTGAAAGGGTATCCTATTCAGGAAGGGGCTGGTCCACCCCCGACATCTGTGGGGGCTCAGGAAGGGCATCCGGCCTTTACGAAGTGACAATCTTTTAATATGATGTGGAAAAAAATCGATCCGCACCGGGCCCCATGATGAACAGGGAAAAAAGCATTAAAAGAAGAAAAAAAAAAATATAAATATTATATATATATTATATATAATATATATATAAAATTATTATATATATAATATATTAATAACATATATTATATTATATAATTATATATTATTATATTATATATATACAAATACTTATAATATATAGGGTGTTGTGGGTGTGCGTGTGTTGTGGTGGTGGTGGGTGTTGTATTAATAAGATAAGAAAAGTAGATAGATAGATAGATTGTTTTCATTATATAATATATATATATAATAGAGGATAATAGAGGGGATATTATAAATATATATATATATAATATATATATAAACATTTAATTATTAAAATATATATTTTTAAATATAATATATATATATATATATATAACGATAAAAAAAAGAAAATTCGCCTTGTCTAAACGAAATAGTACTGAAATGAAATTTAAATCTTTTTGATTTGGCTGATTAAGGAAGCTCCAAATCTATGGCTGAACAGTTATTTGTCTGCAAACAAAATAACCCCATGGGGAAAATGTAAATTGAAATCAATAATTAAATGGGACTTTTTGATATTGCTTTTCCCATTTCCACGAATGGTTGGCGAATCATGTTCATTTTTTCCCCCCCCTTCTTTATATTGTTTTTATCGTTTTTCCTCTTTATATCTTATTTGTCTCCCTGTTTGAGTGTCTTTCCTTCATTCTCTCTTCTCTCTCTCTCTCTCTCTCTCTCTCTCTCTCTCTCTCTCTCTCTCTCTCTCTCTTTCTCTCCACGTTAGCACCTAATTTATTCATGAATATTATCAAAAATGATACTATGTTATGAACATAATTTTTAAAAACTTATACAGGGAATGTCAGCATAATTTTATAGAGATTAACGAATATATATATATATATATATATAATATATATATAAAATATTTTTTTTTTTTTTTTTTTTTTTTTTTTTTTTTTATGTTTGTATAGGTAGAACCAGTGCCTGGACGAAAGAATGTGAGGGGTAAACTGTTCCCCCTGCAGAATATTAAAATTAATAATATTATAATATATTAATATATATATATATAATATACTATATATATAAATATATATATATTAATATATATATAATATAGAATAATATATAAATAAAATATAATATTATATATATAAAATAATATATATATAATACAATTATACACAATATATTATTATATATATATATATATATATATTATAAATATTAAAATTATATATGCTCTGTATATATATATATGATATATATAATATATATATTAATTTTATATACATATATATTATTATATTATATAATATATATATATGTATTATAATTTAAAATATAATATATAAAATATATATATTATATATATATATATATAATATGTATAATAAATATATATAATATATTATATATTAATTAAAACATATATCTATACAGATATTAAATATATATTACATTACAAAAAAATTATAGATATATAACATACAATTATATATATATATATTATTATATTTATATATATATTATATAAAATATATATGTATGTATTAAAATATACATATATATGCACATTTGTATATAATTTTACTTAGATAAATATAATACATATATTACAATATATAATATATAATTATTTATATATATTATATAAATATTTAAAATATTCTAACAATATATATATATATATATATTATATAAAATATAATATTTAAACCAACAACACACAACACACACACACACACCACAACACACACACACAACAATATAAATATTATATATTATAAAATATATATATATATATTAATATATATATATTTTAAAATTAAAATGTGTGTGTGGTTGGTGCGTGTGGTGTGTGTGGTGTGTGTGTGTGTGTGTGGTGTGTGGTGTGGTGTGTTGTGTGTGTGGTGTGTGTGTGGGGTGTGTGGGTTTTCGACATATATATTATTATATATATATATATATATTATAATATAGTAGATAGATAGATAGATAATGATAGATGATAATAGATAAAAATAGATTAAAATAGAAGATAGTAGATAGACAAAAGATAAAAATTGACTATACAAGATAAAAAGAATAAGATGATATGAAAAATACATAAATAATATTTTATGTGTTGTTGTATATTCATATATAAAATTATATATATAATATTATATATATTTTTTTATATATATATATAATTTTATATATATATAATATACTATATATTTATATATATTTTTATGAGTATAGTTTTATATTCTGTATTTCTATTAAAATATATATAATATATTATATATATTATATAATAAAATATATATTATATTATATATATTTATTATTATAATATTTATAATAACTATATATATAAAATATTAATTTATAATTAATTTTATATATATATAAAACATCACCACATCACAGACCAACACAAAAAAAAACACACCCCACACACACACACAAAAAAACCACACACCACACACAAAATATTATATATAATATATTATATATATATTATATATATATATATATATAATAAAAAAATATAATATATAATTATATATTGTATAATTAATTCTATATATTATATATATTATTATAATATATTAATATTATATATTTTATATATATTTATATAATATAATATTTAAAATATTTTTTATAATATATTATATATATATTAATATAAATATATATAATTATTATATTGTTATGTTATGCCTAAAAACCCCCAACACAAACACACACACACAAAAAACACACAACACACCACACACACACCACACAACACACACCACACACCACCACAACACACACCACCCCTACACACCAAAAACACACACAGAGACAAGGCCGCACATACATATACACACCCATATATATAATATATATATAATATAATATAATTTTTATATTATAATTATATATATATATGCATATATATAAATATATATATTTTATATAAATTTTATATAATATATATATATATGTATTATTTCAATTATTATATATAATTTATATATGTGATGTGGACACAACACACAACACAAACACAACAACACATACAACACACACCACACACACACACACACACACACACAAACAACCCAAAACACAAACACACCACAATATATATTATATATTATATTTTAATATATATAATAATATATATATATATTATTACTATATATTATATATAATAATAATATACATATATATATATATAATATATATATATATATATATATATATATATATATATTAATGTAATAATATATGATACGCGGTCAAACACTTTGATTTGCAAGGGATCAATAGGCAAAAGTTGTACGGTCAAATAAAATAAAACGGAATGACAAAGGCCTGAGCTGCAGTGGAATTTAAAAGGATTGAATAATAATTGTAATAACAAATACTGATATAAGCAATATACATATACATCCTGCAGAAGCCAAAGACAGCTACGGGAAAACCCCTGAAATCAAAAATCCTTATAAAAACAGCAAATTTTCATTGCTCAAAGTACTGCCAAAGGTTTTAACAGCTCAGTGGCCCCAAAATTTCCGATGAGGGGGGTTTTTTAAATCTCCATAAAAGTAGGGAAGAAACCGGGGCACCCGTAAAAAAGAGTAGTCTTGGGGTGTCGGTATATTATACATGCAATACTGCTAATATATATATATAATTAATATATATATATATATTATAAAATATATAATATAATTATAATATTTATATATATATATATATATTTTGTATTTAATATATATATATATACAAACACACAACACACCACACAACAATATAATTATAT
>NW_023644553.1:0-37432 GCF_015228065.2 Penaeus monodon | reverse complement strand
AAAAATTTTTTCTTTTATTTTTTTGTTATTATTTAAAATTTTTTTTTTAAAAAATTCAAAATTTTAAAAAATTTTTTTTTTTTTTGTTTTTTGGTTTTTTTTTAAAGGGGGCATTATTGAAAAAATAATACTAAACCCCAAATAATTGCAAAAATAATGATAACAATTGCAAATGTATAAAAATTGCAATAATGATGAAATGATGATGATAATGATGTTTAATGAATATAAGATAATAATGGATAATCATGAAAATTGATGATAATAACAGGATTGTGCCCATTAAAATTAAAAAAAGGGTAAAAAAAACTTCCCAGAAGTCGAAAAAGCGGCAAAATCATGAATAACCTTTTGAGAGTTACCCCAAAAATGACGTTTTTTTTCGATTCTTTGGTGATTTGGGAAATTTTATTAGGGTAAAAATGATAATAATTACCAGGTTGTTTAATCATAACAATAAGGGAATAAAATGAGAAAAAAAGAAAATTTTTTGATAACATTTGAATATTATTAATCATTATTATTTTATTATTATTATTTTTTATATTATTTTATTATTATTATTATTACTTTTATCTTAATTTTTTAGTATTATTCCCAAAAAAATCTATTATATCTGTAATAATAACAATATAAAAATAAGATAATTTAAAATAATAAAAATGCTAGTGGTTTTAAAATATTTTTATTATATTTTTATTGTTATTCCTCATTTTTTATTTTACGGGTAGTATAATTGCAAAAAAAATTTATTATAACGAAATAATTCAGTAAAACGATACTATTAAAAAATGATAAAAATAATAATTAAAAATCTTTTATTGTTTTTTATTGTTTTACATTATTTTTGTTGTGGTTTTTATTTTATTGCAAAAAAAATACTATAACCCCATATTTCAATAAAAATGATAAAATTGAAATAAATGATAAAAAATTGCAAAAATGAAAAAATGATGTGAAATGATGATAATGATGTATAAGATAAAATAAAAATCATGATAACGATGATGATAATAACAGAATTGTGTCCTTTAAAAAATTAAAAAAGGTATAAGAAAAAACATTCCCAAAAGTCGAAAAGCGGCAAAATTAAACAAAATATACCCTTTTGGAGATCCCCAAAAATGATTTTTTTTCGTTTTTTTTTGGTTTTTGGGAAATTTTTTGGGGTAATAATGAAAATAATACCAAAATTTATTAAATAAAAAAATGAGATAAAAGTGAGAAAAAAGAAAAATTTTGAAACATTTGAATTATAAAATTATTATTATTATTTTATTATTATTATTATTATTATTATTATTATTATTGTTATTATTATTATACTATTATCTTAATTATCAGTTTTATTCCCAAAAAAATCTATTATTTGTAAAAATAACAAAAATTAAAAATAAGTATAAGTATAATAAAAATAACTGTGGTTAAAATATTGTTTATTAGTGTTTTTTTTATTATCATCTTATTTTATTTGTCTGGAGTAAATAGCAAAAATAATTTTAAACGTAAAAATTACAGTATAACATACAAATTTAAAGGGATAAATTAAATAATAATATAAAATGTTTTTATTTTTATTACTATTTTTTGTTGGGGTTATTAGCATTTTTGAAAAAATATATATATAACTCCAAAATTGCAATATAATGATAAAAATTGAAATAATGATGATAAAAATTGCAAAATTAATAAATGATAATGATGATGAAACTTAATAAGTGTAATCATGATAATGATATGATAATAAAGGATTGTGTCCTATATAATAAAAAAAAGGGTTAAAAATAATTCCCCAAAGTCAAAAAAGCGGCAAAATCTAGCAAAATATACCCTTTTGAGAGTATACTCCAAATCTTTTTTTCGATTTCTTTGTTGATTTGGGGCAATTATTGGGAATAATGAAAATAATTCCCAAAATTTTATTAATCAAAAAATAATGTATAAAATGAAAAAAAAAAGAAATTTTGTAACTTTTGAATATTTTTAAAAATTATTATTTTTTATTATTATTTATTTTTATTATTATTATTATTATTGTTATTATTATTACTATTTTAATTATTTTTTTTCCCAAAAAAATCTATTTACTGTAATAATAAAAACAAAAATAATAATATAAGTATAATAATAATAATGCTAGTGGTTATAATATTGTTATTAGTATTATTATTGTTATACTATATATGTTGTTATTATAATTATTGTAAAAATATATCAAAATTTCCAATAATTGCTATATATTAATTGCAACATGTTATTATTAATAATGTGTAAATGATGAAAAATTTAAATGATAATAATAATAACGATATAATAGAATATTAATATAATTCTAAATGATAATAAAATTTTTATATATATTATAAAGGTATAAAAAAATTAAAAATTAAAAAGCGGCAAATCTAGCGAAATATACTTTGAGAGAACTCCAAAATATGTTTTTTGAATTTTGTGATTTCGATGATTAAGGGATAATGATAATAATTACCAGATTTATAATATAAGATAATATAAAAGTAGAATAAAGGAATTTTGATCATTAAATATAAAATTATATTTAATATTATTAATATGATATTAATTATTTATTATTATTATTATTTTAAGTATCTTAATTAGTATTATTTTTTCCAAAAATCTATATTAAAAATAAAATATAATAATATAAGTTAAAATTTTAAAATTTATGTGTAAATATTGTTATTAATTTTGAAAATTTTCATCATTATTATTATTTTGTACTGTAGTATATTAAAATAATTATTATAAAGTATAATTACAGTAATAACGTACTATTATAATATATAATATAATTAAAAAATCATTATTTTGTTTATTATTGTTATTATATATTATGTTTTATTAAGTATTAGTGCAAAAATATATACTATATCCAATTATTCATAATATGATAAATTCAAAATTAATGAAAAAATTAATACGAATAATAATTAATAATGAGATATAATGATATAATGATATAATAATATTATAAACGATATATTGATGTATATGTTATGATGATTAATAACGGAATTGTGTCCTATATATATAAAAAGGTATAAAAACATCCAAATGAAAAAGGCAAAATCAGGAAATAGCCTTTTGAGAGTATATCAAAGATGTGATTGTTATTTCTTTGGTGATTAGGATTAGGTAATAATGATATAATACTATAATTTTTAAAATCATAACAATAATGATGATAAAAAGAATAAAGAGAATTTAAACATTGAATATTATTAAAAATTTTATTGTATTTTTTAAATATTATTATTATTATTATTATTGATTCTTTTTTTCCCAATTTTTTTAATATGTATTATTGCCAAAAATCTATTATATCTGTAATAATACAATAATAATAATAAGTATAAGTATAATAATAATATGCTAGTGGTTATAATATTGTTATTAGTATTATTTATGTTATTATCATCATTATTATTATTTGTACTGGTAGTATAATTGCAAAATATTATTATAACAGTAACAATTACAGTAATAACGATACTAATTAAGATAATATATAATAATAATTATAAAATCGTTATTATTATTGTTTTTACTATTATTATTGTTGTGGTTATTAGTATTATTGCAAAAATATATACTATAACTCCAATAATTGCAATAATAATGATAACAATTGCAATAATGATGATAATAATTGCAATAATGATGATAATGATAATGATGATAATCATGATAATGATGATGATAATAACATTATCTTTGTATAATTGAAAAAATAATTATTATAACAGTAATAATTACAGTAATAACGATACTAATTAAGATAAAAAAGGTATAAGAAAAACATTCCCAAAAGTCGAAAAAGCGGCAAAATCTAGCGAAATATAGCCTTTTGAGAGTGTACTCCAAAATGAAGTTTTTTCGATTTTTTTGGTGATTTCGGCAATTATTAGGGTAATAATGATAATAATTACCAGAATTTATTAATCATAACAATAATGATGATAAAAGTGAGAATAAAGAGAATTTTGATAACATTTGAATATTATTAAAATTATTATTATTATTATTATTATTATTATTATTATTATTATTATTATTATTATTATTATTATTGTTATTATCATCATTATTATTATTTGTAATGGTATATATTGCAAAATAATTATTATAGCATTAATAATTACAGTAATAACGATACTAATTAAGATAATCATATAAATAATAATTATAAAATCGTTTATTATTGTTATTATTATTGTTATTACTATTAATATTGTTGTGGTTATTAGTAATATTGCAAAAATATATACTATAACTCCAATAATTGCAATAAAATGATAAAAATTGCAATAATGATGATAAAATTGCAATAATGATGATAATGATATGATAATGATGATAATGAGATATAACGATAATAATGATGAATCATGAAAAGATGATGTAAAAAGGGAATTGGCCCATATATAATTAAAAAAGGTAAAAAAAACTTCCCAAAAGCAAAAAAGCGGCAAAAATCTAGCGAAATATAGCCTTTTGAGAGTTACTCCAATATGAATTTTTTTCGTTTTCTTTGGTGATTTCGGCAATTTTTTAGGGTAATAAGAAATAATTACCAAATTGTTTTAATCAAACAAAAATGGAAAAAAAGTGAGAAAAAGGGGAAAATTTTGAAACATTTGAATTTTATTAAAATTTTGTTATTATTATTATTATTAATATTTTATATATTGATTATTATTTTTTATTATTATTATTTTTTTATTATTATTATTTTTATTATTACTATTATTTAATTATTAGTTTTATTCCCAAAAAATCTTTTATTTAAAATAATAACAAATATAATAATAAGTAGATATAATAATAATAAGCTAGTGATTAAATATTTTAATTAGTATTATTTTGTTTTTATCATCATTTTTTTTTTTTTACTGGTATATAATAGAAAAAATAATTATTATAACAGTAATAATTTACTTTAAAAACGTACAATTAAGTAAGATAAAAATAAAATTATAAAATCTTTATTATTGTATTATTATTGTTTTAGTATTTTTATTGTTGTGGTTATTATATTATTGCAAAAATATATACTATAACTCCAAAAATTAAAATAAAAATGTAGCAATTGCAATAAGATGATAATATTGCAAAAATGATGATAATGATGATGAATGATGAATGATGATAAGATGATGATACGATAAAATGTAAAAATCAGATAATGTGATGATAAAACGGGAATTGTGCCAAATATAATATAAAAAAGGTATAAAAAAAACTTCCCAAAAAGTCGAAAATGGGGAAAAATCTGTCGAAATATACCTTTTGAGAGAACTCCAAAAGACGTTTTTTCGATTTCTTTGATGATTTCGGCAATTTTTAGGGAAATAATGATAATAATTCCAGAATTGTATTAATCATAAAAATAATGATGAAAAAAGTGAGAAAAAGAGAATTTTGATAACTTTTGAAATTTTTAAAAATTATTATTTTTTTTATTTTTATTATTATTTTTTTTATTATTATTATTATTTTTATTATTTTTATTATTTTTATTATAAATTATTATTTTTTATTATTAATTTTATTTTTAATTATTAGATTTTTCCCAAAAAAATTTTATTATTCTGTAATAATAACAAAACAATAAAAAGTATAGTTAAAAATAATAATGCTAGGGGTTATAATATTGTTTTTTGTATTATTATTGTTATTTAATCATTATTATTTTTTTGGTATAAAATTGCAAAAAAAATTATTAAACAGTAAAAATTACAGTAATAACGATACAAATTTTAAGATAATATATAAATAATAATTATAAAATCTTTATTATTGTTATTATTATTGTTATTACTATTATTTTTGTTGGGTTATTAGTATTATTGAAAAAATATATACATAACTCCAATTTTGCAATAATAATGATAAAAATTGAAATAATAAAATGAAATATTGCAAAATGATGAAAATTTATATGATAATATGATAATGTGATAAGATGATGAAAACGATAAAAATGATGAAATCATGAAAATAGATGATAATAACGGGAAATTGTGCCCTATAAAATTTAAAAAAAAAGGTAAAAGAAAAACATTCCCAAAAGTCAAAAAAAGCGGAAAAATAAAGCGAAATATAGTCTTTTGAGAGTATACTCCAAAATGACGTTTTTTCGTTTTTTTTGGTGATTTCGGAAATTTATTAGGGTAAAAGAAAATAAACCCAAAGATTAATGAAACAAAAATGATGAAAAAAGTGAAATAAAGAAAATTTTTGATAATATTTAATTTATTAAAATTATTTATTATTATTTTATTTTATTATTTATTATTATTATATTATTATTATTATTTTATTTTATTATTATTACTATTATTTTAATTTTAGTATTATTGCCAAAAAATCTATTATATCTGTAAATAACAATAATAAAAATAAGTATAAGTATAAAATAATAATGCTATGGTTTAATATTTTTAATAGTATTTTTATTGTTATTACATCATCATTATTATTTGTATGGTATATAATTGCAAAAATAATTATTAAAAACGTAAAAACCCCAAGTAAAACGTACAAATTTAAAGAAAAGATAAAAATAAAAATTATAAAATCGTTTTATTGTTTTTATTATTGTTATTCTTTATTATTTTTGTGGTTTTTAGTATTATTGAAAAAAATATATACTAAAACTCCAATAATTGCAAAATAATGAAAAAAATTGCAAAAAGATGATAATAATTGAAATAATGTGATAATGATATAAATGATAATATGAAAATGATGATATAACGATAATAAGGGATAATCATATAATGATATGATAAAAACAGGAATTTGTGCCCATATATAATAAAAAAAGGTAAAGAAAAACATTCCCAAAAGTCGAAAAAGGGGAAAAATCTAGCGAAATATAGCCTTTTGAGACTATCCCCCAAAGACGTTTTTTCAATTTCTTTGGTATTTCGGCAATTATTAGGAAAATGATAAAAATTTTTACCAAAATTGTATTAACATAACAAAAATGTGAAAAAAGTGCGAATAAAAAAATTTTTTGAAAAACTTTGGAATATTATTAAAATTATTACTTTATTATTATTTTTATTATTTTATTTTTTTTATTTTAAAACCTTTATTTTAATTTTGTTTTTGAAAAAATCTATTTATCTGTAATAAAATAATAAAAAAAATAATATAATATTAAAAATCAGTGTTAAAATTTTGTTTTTAGTTTATTATTGTTATTATCATCATTATTATTATTTGATGGTAGAAAAATTCAAAAAAAATATTTAAAACAGAAATAATTACGAAATAACGATACAAATTTAAAGATAAGATATAAATAAAATTAAAAAATCGATCATTTTTTATTATTATTGTTATTACTATATTATTTTGTGGTTATTAGTTTTTATTGCAAAAATTTTCTAAAAACTCCAATAATTAAATAATAATGAAAAAATTGAAATATGATGATAATAATTAAATAATGATGATATGTGATGTAATGATGATAATGATGAAATGATGATGTAACGATAATAATGACATAATCTGATAATGATGATGATAAAAAAAGGAAATTGTTCCTAATAATAAAAAAGGATAAAAAACTTCCCAAAAAGTCGAAAACGAAAAATCTAGCGAAATATACCCTTTGAGAGTATACTCCAAATGACGTTTTTTCGATTTCTTTGGTGATTTCGGCAATTATTAGGGTAATAATGTAATACTTACCAAAATTTTGTATTAATCAAAAAATAATTAGATAAAAGTGAAAATAAAGAGAATTTTGATAACATTTGAATATTTTTAAAAATTTTTATTATTATTATTACTATTATTTTATTTTATTATTATTATTTTATTATTATTATTATTATTATATCTTTATTATTTTATTTTATTATTTTTTATCTTAATTATTAGTTTTATTGCCAAAAAATCTATTTATCTGTAAAAATAACAAAAATAAAAAATAAGTAAAAGTATAAAAATAAAATGCTAGTGGTTATATATTGTTATTAGTATTTTTTTGTTTTATCACATTATTATTATTGTACGGGTATATAATTGAAAAAATAATTATTAAACAGTAATAATTACAGTAATAACATACAAATTTAAGAAAATGATAAAATAATAATTTAAAATCTTTATTATTGTTATTATTATTTTATACTATTATTATTGTTTGTGGTTTATTAGTATTATTGCAAAAATATATACTAAAAACTCCAATAATTGCAAAAATAATGATAAAAATTTCCAAAAATGAGTACAATGCAATAATGAGATAATGATATGATTATGAAAAATTTGATAATGATGATGAAAACGAAATAATGAGATAATCTGATAATGATGAGATAATAACAAATTGTGCCCATATATAATAAAAAAAAGGTAAAAAAAAACTTTCCCCAAAAAGTAAAAAAAACGGAAAAAATCTAGCGAAATATAGCCTTTTGAGAGTATACCCCAAAAATGACTTTTTTCGATTCTTTGGTGATTTCGGCAATTATTGGGGTAATAATGATAAAAATTCCAAAATTGTTTTAATCATAACAATAATGTGAAAAAAAGTGAAAATAAAGGAAAATTTTTGAAAACATTTGAATTTTATTAAAAATTATTATTTTATTATTATTATTATTATATTTTTATTATTATTATTTTATTATTATTATTATTTTTACCTTTATTTTAATTATTAGTATTATTGCCAAAAATTATTATATCGTAATAAAAACAAAAAAATTAATAAGTATAAATAATAAAAATAATGCTAGTGGTTATAATATTGTTTTTAGTATTATTATTGTTTATCATCATTATTATTATTTGTACTGGTAGTATAATTGAAAAAATAATTATTTAACAAATAATTACAGTAAAAACGATACTAATTAAAGATAATATAAAATAAAAATTTATAAATGTTATTATTTTATTATTATTTTATTACTATTATTTTTGTTGTGGTTATTAGTATTATTGAAAAAATAATACTAAAAACCCCAAATAATTGCAAAAATAATGATAACAATTGCAAAATGATGAAATAATTGCAAAAATAGAAGTGATGATGAAAATGAGAAATGATGATGATAACGATAATAATGATGATAATCATGAAAATGATGATGAGATAAAACAGGAATTGTGTCCATATATAATAAAAAAGGTTAAAAAAAACTTTCCCAAAAAATCAAAAAAGGGGCAAAATCAGCGAAATAGCCTTTGAGACAAACCCCAATTGACTTTTTTTTTCGATTTTTTTGGTGATTTCGGAAAATTATTGGGTAAAAATTTAAAAATTTACCAGAATTGTATTAATAAAACAATAAGATGATAAAAGTGAGAAAAAGAGAATTTTGTAACATTTAAATTTTATTAAAATTATTATTTTTATTATTATTTTATTTTTAAATTATTATTATTTTATTATTTTTAAATTTTATTATTTCTTTATTATTACATTATCTTAATTATTATTTATTCCCAAAAAAATCTATTAATCTGTAAAAAATAACAATAATAATAATAATATAAGTATAAAATAATAATGCTAGGGGTTTTTTTTTTAAAATTTGTTATTAGTATTTTATTGTTATTATCATTTTTTATTTTTGTACGTAGTATAATTGAAAAATAATTTTTATAACAGTAATAATTCAGTAAAAACGATAAAATTTAAAGAAAAGATAAAAAATAATTAAAAAATCGTTATTTTGTTATTATTATTTATATTGTAGTAATTCGACCCATCAAGGGAAAAATGGAATGGAAGATTTACCCTTTCCCTTGCAAATATTGGCCGTCAAGACTGTATAGGGGTCCAGGAAGTGGGGGAGAGAGATTTTTATGATGGGCTTTGCTATTTGTTTAGTAAATTTCTTGTCTTTAATTAGTTAATTAAAAATTCTATCCCGTTTTTTTTTTTTATCCTTTTGATTGGAGGCAAAATTAGGTGTCTGGGGCATATAGTATGGTTTTTCTCTTTTTATCTGTCTTTTTAACTAAACACTTTACTTTTTATGGCAGGCTTTACAACATGGCCCTTTTTTAAGAAGTAATAATTTTTAAATTTCGGAAAGGGGAAAGACACCCCCCTCTTTTGAGGGGAATGCCCCCCCCGGGTGACCCGAGTTTCCCCCTCTTAATACATTTTATTTGTGGGGGGGTTATATATATGGGCCCGGGGCACCCAGGTCGGGAGGGGGAGCTTTTTGGTCGTGAGGCGCATCGTGATGGTTCCGGGTCGTAAGAGTACGAGCTATAGGCGGTAAGGGGGGATTTTAATTTTTTTCTCTGTATTTTGATAGGGTGATGTCCCTTCTTTACGTTTTTTACTCTTGTTTTTTTAAAACTCGCTTTTTGAATGTTGTTTTAAATTTTATAGCATCTTAGGTTTAAATGTATTTTACCTGTTTATTTCAACGTGTTTTAAATAAAAATCTTTTTGAAAAAATAATTGAATACTTTTAGACCCCCATGCACCCCTCCTTTGTTTTTTAAAAACCTTTTGTCAAATTTAAACCCAAATTTAAATTTTTGGAAACGCCAGTTTTCCCCTGCCTCACTCTGTTTTTATAAGAATGAAAAGAATTAGGGAGAATTTAAGGCAAAACAAGAAAACCCCCCCCCCCCCCCGGTTTGAACTGGGCTTTAAACCCCATGGGATTTTTTAAAACTTGCACGAGTTCAAATCCTTTAAATCTGATTTCATCGACTTCAGGTCGACACGCACTCCATCTCGGATGTAACCACGCTAACCAGTTTGACCCTTGACCCTTTGGGGTAAACTTCTATACATTTACACTTGCTTCCTTCATTTCATTTACACCTTCAACACGCCTCTTCCTTTAAAAAACAAAATCCCTCCTTCCTGGACGATTAACCAGGTGGTGGCAGTTAGACCTTTTCCCAAGGATCGACGGTCAATTTTGTTTGATACGCTACAAATAAACTTTTCATGGGCTCACGGTGGGATCTGTGCTGTTCATGATTAAGTGGGATCAATTTATGGATAGTGAACTTTTTTTTAGTAGACCTTGGTAGAGTATTACATTTTTAGTCTATTCTTTTGCTCGTCCCTTGAGGTACTTCTGGATTTTTTCATGAGGGGTAATGTAAATTACTGAACAAGTATTAAGATTGGGAAAGAGAAGCAAAAGACTCAGAAAAAGTAAGCAGGGGGGAAAGGAAATCTCGAATGCCCCAACTCGAGTAATGCTCGGGCCTGTTGATAACCGCTAACATGGATTTTTCAAATGTATGAAGAGCAAAACCACTCGGTGAAATGAATTAGAACAGCGTTGTGCTACTCTTCTAAACGATATGAAAAACTTGCTACAGGAAGTTAGCCCATAATTCTTCAAATCTAACGCCTATCACCCCGATTTAGAATGCGTAGTTCTAGAGATTCTGTACCGCATTTTAAAGCAGAAGTATCTGCGTTTTCCCCTCAAAAAAAGGAATCAAGAAGTGGGGTCTGGTGAGAGCTATAAAAAAATATTGTGAAACCCGCTAATGAGGGAGCTTACATTCGCGCAGCGAGAGCTTTTTGCAGGGGACTGAAGATCTAATTATAATCCCCAAATTTTTGATGGTATCACCATCGGGTTAAATTTTTAAGGCGTTAAAAGGGTTAAATTTCGGGAACTTGCTCGAGCACCGAGTTTTTTAAACATCTGCACTTTTAAAGATTAGCGGCGGGCCAAGCCCCCTTAGATTTTTTTTGTTCGATTGAGGGTTGGGTTTTCCCAAGGATATGGGGATTACCCAGTTGCATAGGGTGCCAATAAATTGTCAAAGGGTTTTTCCCTTCGGATTTCCACACGGGTTAAAGAAGCCTTGGCTTTAAAAAAGAAGACGATTCTTTGCCCCCCCCTCGTAGATGCAGCAAAACGATTTGGAACCTGCGCATGACTACTACCAGAGATGGACCTTCAGCCCCAAAAATACTCATGTTTCCCGCCCCAGTAAGATTAAGGCAGGTTGTTTAAATAAAAAAGTTTGCCATATCAAAAACAAAACCATAATACAAAGGGTGCAGATTGCGTCAGAGGCCTCTTAGATGCTTAAATTGTCAAGGAACGGGCCCATTTTGCCGGGCAGTGCCCCTTTTTCGCCGCCTCCCCCGGGCTGGGCTTCACCAGCATGTGAGGGATCATACGGGAGACATTTAACAGGACAAAAAATCTGAAAACCAAACACCAGGCCCACAAATAATGGTTCTGGGGAACCAAAAAAAACCGTGGTCGTTCTTGTTCAGTGCATGTAAATGGTATATTGGGACTTGTTTCTTGACATGGTTTTAGAGGGCATTCATAGCGAGAGTGCGAGTAAAAGGGTGAATATCCTCAATTACCCCAACTGGACGGGCATTTAAAGGGGGCTTCAGGGGCCCTATTTGTGGTAGGGGGAAACAATTACTTTTTCCCAAAAGGACGGTGTGCAGTGTATCCACCCAGTGATAGTTTTTGAAGAATAACTTCCCAGGGGGCGTGTTGCTGGCATAGATTTTGTTTAGGGTTAACTTTCAGTTTGTTGCCAAACCCACCCCGCTGGGAATTACATGTCTTTTGATGAGTAAAAGTGCCCTTTTGGTTTTTCCCATCTTACTTTCTGGGGTTTAGAATTTAATTCCACATGTAAAAAAAACCCCAAAGTACTTGAACACGATTCTGTGTTTTTTCAGTGATGTATACCTGACTTTTCCACCCAAATCGGGATTTTTGTGAAGACAAAAGGGGCCCAAGGAAATTTCCCAATCCCTGTGGATTTGTGCAAGGAAAGACTGCAAGGGGATTGGTTCCCCGAAGTATATAAATGTGAATGATGATAGTGCTTTGGGATGGATAATCAATGATAAGACTTCCAGTCCCCTGCCCGTGGGGAAAGAGTTTGGCCCTGTATCAGGGATGATAATGTTTATTCAAAAAAATGACTCGGTCAAAATTCCGGTGGTTGAAATGTGATACTGTGCTTGGGAGGACTTCACTGATGAATTGATGAACCTATGGTATTGGGGACTTTGGTATTACACAAAGACTTTGTATCTTTTACCGGGAAGCATGGGTTGGTTAATATTGGACTCCTTCTGGGGTGAAGGGAAAAATTCCCAAAAGGAGAGCCCGGAACTCTAGGAACGTGGAAATGGATGTTTTTAAGGTTTGGAGAGGCATTCTAATCTTTTGATGAGGGTGCCCTCTAGGGGGTATCCCAGACATTAACCCCAATATCATAACTTCAATGGGCCCATCCGTACCCACAGTGGGCTTCCAAAAGTGCAGAGACACCATAAAGGGAAGAAAGCGAAGCAAAAGTTGGCCCGGGGGGGTATATCGAGCCTTTACCTCACCATGGGCCCCTCCTTGGGGGCCTGGTGCGGAAGAAAGATGGGGAATAAGGTTTTGTATAGACTTTCGTAACTTAACAAGATTTCGAGAGCCCACTCTTACCCCAAAGCCAGGCTTGATGAAACTATAACAGACTAGCAGGCACTCATTGTTCCTGCTTTTTGATGCCAAATCTGCCCTATTGGGCATGGAGGTCATAAAGGGATCGACAAAAAATGCATTTTTGATGGTTTTCCGTCTTTTTCAGTTTAAGAGAAGCCTTTTGGCCTGGCTATGCTCCTTCCACCCTTCCCGAGAGCAATTAGCCGTATTTCACCCGTCTTGGGGGGACACCCCTCCATTTTTGGATGATGTCGTTGTGGCCCCTGAAATTTTGATGAACACCTCCCCATCTTGATGAAACTAGGGGCTATTTGCTAAAGGGTGGATTCAGGCTCAAACTGAAAAAAATGTAAATTTGCAGTGAGAACCTTCAAATTTTTGGGTCATTTAATAAAACCCCCAAAGGGGGTCCTTCCAATCCAATAAGGTGAAAACCATTTTGCAATGACGCCCCCCAGACGGTGAAGCAAGTACGCAGTTCCTGGGGGCAAAAGGCTTCTTTAGAAAGCATGTCAAAGGTTTGCCCCGTAGCTGCTCCTTTACTTCATGCTGAAAAAAATGGGCCCCTTCCATGGGGACCAAAGCAGCAGCGGCTTTTTTAAACTTTGAAATGTAAAAATTTGGCTTTAGAACCCCTCCTCAAAAAGCCTGACTTTTATCGTCCTTTGAGGGACTTTTGGGTGCTTCAGGTGTGGGGAATTGGGGCCCCTTAAACCAAAAAGATGACCAAGGGAAACCTCCGCTGTAGCCTATTTTTCCCGGAAACTTCGAGAGGGAGAGAACAAGTTTCCCCATTTTTGATTTAGGCCCTGGGGGTAGTTGAAGCTGTAAGAAAATTTTATTATATCTATAGGTAGGCCCTTTGTGATTTGACTGACACCCCCCATTTTCCATATATTTTCTCGAAAGCAAAGTCCTTGCGCATGACTCGTTGGAGCCATGAACTTTCATTTTACAACTATAAGTTGATATACAAACCGGGCCTACATCTGACCTGATCTAAAGTAGAAAGATTTTATCAATTGATGAGATATTGGATTCGACTGTGCTGCTGCCCCCAAAAGGAAAATCCGTTATGGGTGAGATTCGCGATTACCTTTGGAAGGGGGGTGCCCCCACAGGGATTCCGCTCAAATGGAAAGTTTGAAAAAAGAGAGAAATCTCCTATACCACCCCTGTCCTTTCCCGGAAGGGTTATCAACCGCTGGTTTTTTCCCCCGTGCTTACGGACCGGGGTCTGGATCTATCCATTTAGACGCAGCCGCCGTCATCCAGGGGATTCCGGGTTATTGTCGTCTCAGGGGTCATTATTACTTCCCTCAAATGTGCAAACCAAAAAATATGTGGTTTTTGTCTATGTGTCAACGAGAAAAGGCGTGCTGGAAGAAGGGCTCCCCAAGCTTCTATGCCTGAAGTCCCCTCACCATGGAAAGGGTACGGCGACCTGATAGATTGATGGGGTCTACCCAGGGGAAAAGGTATTTTGGCAATCATTGACCCCTTTTCAAATACTTGAGCATTCCCTTGCCAACAAGGGAAACCCCGACTGGGCTGATGCATTTTCAAGGGGTATGTAAAATTTTTTGGTCCCCCCGTTGTTGTAGCAGAAATGGGAGAGAATTTCATAAACGACTGTTTTCTAGGTCTGCCAGATAATCCGTCCCAAACGCACTACACAACTCGGGATCATCTGAGGCAAATGAATATAGAGAGGAGCAATAGGGGAGTGAAGGTGCATTGGCTACGCTAGTTGGGGACTACCCGGATAACTGGGGTGAATGCTCCATTTTTACGACTTGCCCTTTAAAAGTGCAGGCACAGAAGCGTAGGTCAGCAACCTCGTACCTGCCCCGGGAAAGATGGGTATTTTCCCCAAGGTTAACCACGAGCAGGTGCGATGAAGAGACGGCTCAAATATTGAGGAAAAACCCTTGAATCGAGACGAACGGCGAAGGAAGCGGCCGAAGGCACAACGAGGATGGGCTCGAGATTACAACCGCCGGGGAGGCAACATTTGACCCCGTGGGGGGAGACCTTGTCCTGCTTTGGAACTTCGCCCCCGTGGTTCGCTAGAGCATTGGGACCAAGATGGAGTATACCTGCTCGCATTGTTAAAAAAAATTGGGGGGATAAATTACCTCGTCCGGGAGCCTAAAACCCCCCATACTTTAGGTTAAAATCACATTACCGTGCGCCCATCATTTCCCGTGAGGAGATTTTCTATCCTGAGTCGGATCTGGGGTCTGAATTTGGGCCCCGAGGATGTGGGGAGAGTAACGTGGGGAAAATTGGCAGTAGCACCGCCTGGGGGAGTTTTTTTTGCAAAAATTTTTTATATTTTTTTTTGGTTTCGGATTCTTTTTTTGAGTCGTGCAACTAACCTTGTTTAAAAGACGAGAAAAAGGGGAAAAATGTCCCCTCTTGTAAGACCTTTTATAACGTATTCTTTTTTTTCAGAAATCTCTGGCCCTTTTCTCACTTACAGATTGACCGCCAAATGGTTAAAGGACTTGGGGGGGAGTATTTTTAGTGAATCTCACCATCAGACGGAAGAATGGAATGGAAGAGTTACCCCCTTCCCCTTGCAACATGTGGCCCTTTAATGACTGTATACGGGGCCAGGAAAATGGGGGAGAGAGATGTCTTTATGATCGTTTGCTATTTTTTTTTGTATAATTTCTTGTCTTTTTAAATTTGTTAATTAAAAAAATTTTATCCCCGTTTTCTTTTTTATCCATTTTTATTGGGAGCACATTTGGTGTCTGGGGCTATATAGTATGGGTTCTTTTTTTTATCATGCATTTTAAATAAACTACATTTCTTTTTTTGGCAGGGTTTTCAACATGGCCTTTTTAAAGAAGTAATAATCTTAAATTTTGGGAAAAGGGGAAAGACACCGCCCTCTTTTTTGGGGGAATGCCCCTCACCTGGGTTGACCCAGATTTCCCCTCTTAATTCATCTTACTTGTGGGGAGTGTATATTATAGGCCGGGCAGCCGGGCAGGGAGGGGAAGCATTTTGGTCGTGAGGCTGCGTCGGATGGGTTCCTGGTCGTAAGATACAGCTATAGGCGGGAAGGTGGCATTTTAACCTTTTTTTTTGTTTTGATAGGGTGAGTGCTCTCTTTTCGTTTTTTTTTTTTCTCTTGAATTGTTTTTACTCGCATTTTTCAAAGTTTGCTTTAAATTTTTTCAGCATCTTTGGTTTAAATGTAAATTTTTTGTTTTTTTCAACGTGTTTTAATAAAAAACTTTTTGTAAAAAAAGAAGAATACTTTTTTGACCCATCAGCATCCCCTCCAGTTTGTCTAATTAAACCTTTGTCTAAATTTAAACCCAAAATTGTTTTGGAAACGCCCGTATCCGCCTCCTCTGCCCCTTTATGAATGTAAAGAATTAGGGAGAATTTTAAACAAAAAAAGAGAAACCCCCCAAACCCCCCCGGGTTTTAACTGGGCATATAACCCATAGGATTAAATTTTAAAATTGCACGGTTCAAATCCCTTTAAAACGATTTTATCGACTTCAGGTCACACGCCTCCATCTGGGTGTAAAAACCCCTAACCCGTGTTGCCCTTGAGCCTTGGGAACTTCTATACACTTACAATTGCTTCCTATCCTTCATTTTTCACCCTTCCAAACGCCCCTTCCCTTTAAAAACATAAAACCTCGCGTTTCCCGGACGAATTAACCAGGTGGGGCGTAAGACTTGTACCCAAGGGTCGCGGGCAATCTTGCTTGCATTCGCTCATTATTACTATTTTATTGTTGTGGTTATTAGTATTATTCAAAAATATATACTATAACTCCAATAAATTTCAATAAAATGATAACAATTTCAATAAGATGAAATTGCAAAATGATGATAAAGATGATGATAAAGATGAAATGATGAATGAGATGATAACGATAATAAAGATGATAAACATATAATGTTATGATGATAATAAAAGGAATTTTTGTCCCTATATAATAAAAAAAGGTATAAAAAAAATTCCCAAAAATCGAAAAAGCGGACAATCTAGGAAATTAGCCTTTTGAGAGTATACTCCAAAAAGACGTTTTTTCGTTTCTTTTGGGGATTTTGGCAATTATTGGGTAAAAATATAATAATTTTCCAGAATTGTATTAAACATAACTGATGATGATAAAAGTGAGAAAAAAAGAATTTTTATAACATTTTAATATTATTAAAATTATTTTATTTTTATTTTTATTATTATTTTTATTTTTTTTATTTTTATTATTTTATATTACTATTATCTTAAATTATTAGTTTTAAAAGCCAAAAAAAACTATTAATCTGTAAAAATAACAAAAATCTAATAAGTATAAATATAAAAATAAAAATGTAGTGGGGGTTTTAATATATTTTTTAGTATTTTTTATTGTTTTTACATCATTATTATTTTTTGTACTGGTAGTTAATTGCAAAAAAAAAATTATTTAAAAGTAATAAATTTCAGTAATAACGATACTAATTAAAATAAGTTAAATAAAATTATAAAATCGTTTTATTGTTTTTTATTTTGTTATTATATTTTTATTGTTGTGGTTATTGTATTATTACAAAAAATATACTTAACTCAGATAATTGCAATAATAATGTAACAATTAAAATGTGATATAAATTGCAATAATGATGAAATGATTGATAAAGAGAAATGTGATAATGAGATGATAAATAAAAATGATGATAATCATGATAATAAGTATATAATAACAGGAATTTTTCCCTATTAATATAAAAAAGGGATAAGAAAAAAAAATTCCCAAAAGTCGAAAAAGCGTGAAAAATTTGCGAAAAATGCCTTTTGAGAGTTCTCCAAAAAGACGTTTTTTCGATTTCTTTGGGGATTTCGCAATTTTTAGGGAATAAGATAATAATTACCAGAATTGTATTAATCATAACAATAATGATGATAAAAATGAGAAAAAAGAAATTTTTATACATTTTATATTATTAAAAAATTTTTATTATTATTATTATTATTTTATTATTATTATTATTTTATTATTATTATTATTATTTTTATTTTACTAATCTTAAATATTGTATTTTTCCAAAAAATCATTATATCGGGAAAAATAAAAAATAAAAATAATAATAAAGTAAATAGTAATAAAGCTAGTGGTTTTAATATTGTTTTGTATTATTATTGTTTTATCATCATTTTATTATTTTTACTGGTATATAATTGCAAAAATAATTTTATAAAATAAAAATTACAGTAATAAAGATACTAATTTAAAATAATGATAAAAATAATTTTAAAAAACGTTATTATTGTTATTATTATTTTTATTATTTTATTTTTGTTTGGTTATTAGTTTTTGCAAAAATATATGCTATAACCCAAAAATTGCAATAAAAATGTAACAATTCAAAAATGATATAATAATAGCAATAATGATGATAATGATGATGATAATGAGATAATGATGATAATGATGATATAACGTAATAATGAATAATCATGAAAGATGTGATAAAAAACAGGAATTTTGTCCATATATAATATAAAAAATATAAAAAAAACATTCCCAAAAGTCGAAAAAAACGGCAAAATCTAGCGAAATATAGCCCTTTTTAGGTATACTCCAAAATGACGTTTTTTCGATTTCTTGGTGATTTTTGGGAATTATTAGGGAAAAATGATAATAAATTTCCAAAATTTTATTAATCATAACAATAATTGATAAAGTGAAATAAAAAAGAATTTTTATAACTTTGAATATTATTAAAAATTTTTTTTTGTTTTTTTATTATTATTTTTATTATTGTTTTATATTATTTTATTATTATTATTACTATTATCTTAAAATTAGTATTATTGCCCAAAAAACTATTTATCTGTAAAATAACAATAATAAAAATAAAATTAAATTAAAATAATAATCGTGGTTATAATTTTTTTAGTATTATTAGTGTTTTTATCCATTATTATTATTTGTACTGGTAGTATAATTTCAAAAAAATTATTTAAAGCATAATAATTCAGTAATAACGATACTAATTAAATATGATATAAATAATAAATTTTTAAAAAACGTTATTATTGTTATTTTTATTGTTATTTATAATTATTGTTTTGGTTATTAGTATTATTGCAAAAAAAATATACTATAACTCCATAAATTTCAATAATAATGATAACAATTGTAATATGATGATAATAATTGCAATATGATGTAATGATGATATAATGATGATAATGATATAACGATAATAAAGAGATAATCATGATAAAGATAGAAAAAACAGGGAAATTTGGTCCAAATAATAAAAAAAGGTATAAGAAAAACTTCCAAAAATCAAAAGCGGCAAAATCTAGCGAAAAATACCCCTTTTTAGAGTATACTCCAAAAAGGGCTTTTTTCGTTTCTTTTGGGGATTTCGGAAATTTTTAGGGAAATAATGATAATAATTACCAAAATTTATTAATCAAACAATAAGGATGAAAAAAGTGAGAATAAAGAGAATTTCTAACATTTGAATATTATTAAAATTATTATTATTATTTATTATTATTATTATTATTATTATATTATTTTTATTATTATTAAATTATTTTATTTTATTTTTTATATTATGCCAAAAAAATTCTATTATATCTGTAATAATAACAATAATTTTAATAAGTATAAGTATAAAATAAAAAGCATGGTTATAATATTGTTATTATTTTTTATTGTTATTATCACATTATTATTTGACGGTAGATAATTGCAAAAAAATTATTATGACAGTAAAAATTTACAGTAAAACGATACTAATTAAGATAATGATATAAAAAATAATTATAAATCGTTTTTATGTTATTATTATTGTTTATTACTATTTTTAAATTGTTGTGGTTAATTTTATTATTTTAGCAAAAATATATTCTAAAACTCCAATATTGCAATAATAATGATAACAATTGCAATAATGATGATAATAATTGCAATAATGATGATAATGATGATGAAAATGATATAAATGATGATAATGATGATGATAAGATAAAAATGATGAAAATCATGATAATGATGATGATTTAACGGGAAATTGTGTCCATATATAATATAAAAAAGGTATAAGAAAAAATTCCCAAAAGTCGAAAAAGCGGCAAAAATCTAGCGAAATATAGCCTTTTGAGAGAAACTCCAAAATGACGTTTTTTCGATTTCTTGTGATTTCGGCAATTAATTAGGGTAATAATGATAATAATTACCAGAATTGTTTTAAAACTAACAATAATGATGATAAAAGTGAGAATAAAGGAATTAGATAAAATTTGATATTTTTAAAAAATTTTATATATTATTTTATTATTATTTTTAAATTATTTTTATTTTTAAATTATTATTATTTTTATTATTATTATTTTTATATATTATCTTAATTATTGTATATTGCCAAAAAATCATTATATCTGTAAAAATAAACAATTTTAATAAGTATAAGTATAATAATTAATAATGCTAGTAGTTATAATATTGTATTACTATTATTATTGTTTTTTATCATCATTTATTATTGTACGGTGGGGATAATTGCAAAAAAAATTTTATTAGCATAATAATTACAGTAATGACGATGTTAATTTTAAGATAATGTTTAAAAATAATAATTATAAAATCGTTATTATTCTTTATTATTGTTATTTATTATTATTGTTGTGGTATAGTATTAATGCAAAAAATATACTACAACTCCAATAATTGAAATAATAATGATAACATTGCAATAATGATGATAATGATGATGATAATGATGATAATGATGATAATGATGATGATAACGATAATAATGTTTGAAAATTTCATGATAATGATGATGATAATAAAAGATTGTGTCATATATATAATAAAAAAGGTATAAAAAACATTTTCCCAAAAGTCGAAAAAGCGGCAAAATCTAGCGAAATATAGCCTTTTGAGAGTATATTTCCAAAATGACGTTTTTTCGATTTCTTTGGTGATTTCGGCTTTATTAGGGTAATAATGATAATAATTACCAGAATTGTTTTAATCAAAAAAATTTAATGAGATAAAAGTGAGAAAAAAGAGAACTTTGAAACATTGAATATTATTAAATATATTATATTTTTTTTTTTTTTTTTTTTTTTTTTTTTTTTTAATTACTATTTTTAATTATTAGTATTATTCCCAAAAATCTATTATATCGTAATAAAAACAATAATAATAATAAGTATACGTATAATAATAATAATGCTATGGTTATAATATTGTTATAGTATTTTTATTGTTATTATCATCATTATTATTTTTTCTATGGTAGTATAATTGCAAAAAAATTTAAATTTATAACAGAAATAATTACATAATAACGTTTACTAATTAAGATAATGATAAAAAATAATAATTATAAAATCGTTATTTTTGTTATTTTTATTGTTATTACTATTATTATGGTTGTGGTTATATATTATTGCAAAATTATACTTTTAACCCCAATAAATTGCAATAATAATGATAACATTGCAATAATGATGATAATAATTGCAAAATTGATGATAATGATGATGATAATAAATGATAATGATGTTTGATAACGATTAATAATGATGATAATCATGATAATGATGATGAAAATAACAGGAATTGTGTCCATATATAATATAAAAAGTATAAAAAAAAAACATTCCAAAAGTCGAAAAAAGCGGCATAATCTACGAAATATAGCTTTTGAGAGTATACTCCAAAATGACGTTTTTTTCGATTTCTTTGGTATTCGGCAATTTTTAGGGTTTAAAAAATGATAATAATTACCAGAATGTATTAATATAACAATAATGATGATAAAAGTGGGGAATAAAGGAATTTTGATAACATTTGAATATTTTTAAAAAATTTTTATTTTTAAATTATTATTTTATTTTATTATTATATTATTATTATTATTATTATTATTATTATATTACTATTAATTTTAATTTAGTTTTATGCAAAAAAACGATTATATTTGAATAATAAAAATAATATAATAGTTAAGTATATATAATAATGCTAGGGTTTATAATATTGTTATTAGTATTATTATTGTTATTATCATCATTATATTATTGGCTGTAGTATAATTTGCAAAAATAATTATTAAAAACAGTAATAATACAGTAATAACGTATAATTAAGTAATGATATAAATAATAATTTTTAAAAAGTTATTATTTTAAATTTATTGTTATTACTATTATTATTGTTTGGTTTTTAGTTTTATTGCAAAAAATATATACTATAACTCAATAATTGCAATAATAAATAATAATTGCAATAATGTCAAAAATTAATTGCAATAATGATGATAATGATGATGATAATGATGATAATGATGATAATGATGATGATAAACGATAACAATGATGATAATCATGATAATGATGATGATAATAACGGAATTGTGTCCATATATAATATAAAAAGGGTATAAGAAAAACTTTCCCAAAGTCGAAAAAAAAGCGGCAAATCTAGCGAAATATAGTTGAGAGTTACTCAAAAATGACTTTTGTTCGATTTCTTTGGGTTTTCGGCAATTATTAGGGTAATATGTAATAATTACCAAAATTATATTAATCATAACAATAAGGATGATAAAAGTGAGAATAAAGAGAAATTTCATAAATTGAATATTATTAAAATTATTATTATATTAATATTATATTATTATTATTATTATAATTATTATTATTATTTTATTATTACTATCATCTAATTATAGTATTATTGCAAAAAATCTTTTTATCTGTAATAATAAACAAAATTTAATAATAAGTATAAGTAAAAATAATAATGTAGTGGTTATAATATTGTTATTAGTATTACTATTTTTATTATCATCATTATTATTATTTCATGGTAGTTTTATTTGCAAAAATAATTATTATAACAGAATAATTACAGTAATAAGATATAATTAAGATAATGATAATTAAATAATAATTATAAAATCGTTATTATTGTTATTATTATTGTTATTATATTATTATTGTTGTGGTTTTTTAGATTATTGAAAAAAATACATACTATAACTCCAATAATTGCAATAATAATGAAACAATTGCAAATAATGATGATAATAATTGCAATAATGATGATAAGATGATATTAATGATGATAATGATGATGATAACGATAATAATGATGAAAATCAGATAATGATGATGATAATAACAGGAATTGGTCCATATATAATAAAAAAAAGGTATAAGAAAAAAACATTCCCAAAAGTCGAAAAAGCGGCACATCTAGCAAAAATATAGCCTTTTGAGAGTATACTCCAAAATGACGTTTTTTCGATTTCTTTGGTGATTTCGGCAATTATTAGGGTAATAATGGTAATAATTACCAGAATTGTATTAATCATAAAATAAATGAGAAAAAAGTTAGAATAAGAAATTTTGATAACATTTGAATATTATTAAAATTATTATTATTATTTTATTATTATTATTATTATTATTATTATTATTATTATTATTATTTACTATTATTCTTAATTATTAGTATTTTTCCAAAAAACTAATATCTGTAATAATAACAATAATAATAATAATTTATAAGTATAATAATAATAAGCTAGTGGTTATAATATTGTTATTAGTATTATTATTTTTATTATCTCATTATTATTTTTGTGGTAGTATAATTGAAAAAAATAATTATTATAACAGTAAAAATTTTCAGTAATAACGATATAATTAAGATAATGATATAAATAAAAATTTATAAAAACGTTTTTATTGTTATTATTATGTTTTTACTTTTATATTGTTGTGGTTATTAGTTTTAAATTGCAAAAAATATAAAATATAATCCAATAATTGCAATAATAATGATAAAAATTGCAATAATGATGATAATAATTTGCAAATAATGATGATAATGATGGAATTGATAAATGATAATGTAAAACGATAATAATGATGATAATCATGATAATGATGAATGATAATAACGGGAATTGTTCCATATTAATATAAAAAAGGTATAGAAAAACATTCCAAAAGTCGAAAAAGCGGCAAAATCTAGCGAAATATAGTTTTTTGAGAGTAAAATCCAAAATGACGTTTTTTCGATTTTTTTGGGTGATTTCGGAATTTATTAGGGTAATAATATAATTTTACCAGAATTGTATTAATCATAACAATAATGATGATAAAAAGTGAGAATAAAGAGAATTTTGAAACATTTGAATATTATTAAAAATATTTTTAAATTATTATTATTTTTATTATTATTATTATTATTATTATTATTATTATTATTATTATTATTTTTTATTACTATATCTTAATTTATTTTTATTATTGCAAAAAATTTATTATACTGTAAAAATTTAACAATAATAATAATAAGTATAAGTATAATAATAAAAATGCTAGTATTTAAAATTTTTATTAGTATGTTATTGTTATTATCATCATTATTATTATTTGTTACTGTGGGTTAAAATTTGAAAAAATTTAATTATTAAACAGTAATAATTACAGTAATAACGATTACTAATTAAGATAATGATATAAAATGATAATTATAAAATCTTTATTATGTTATTATTTTTGTATTACTATTATTATTGTTGTGGTTTTTAGTATTATTCCCAAAAAATATAACTATAACTAATGATTGCAATAATAACGATAAACTTTGCAATAATGATGAAAAATTATTGAATAATGAGGGTTTAATGATGATGATAATGATGATAATGATGATAATGATGATGATAATGATGATAATGATGATAATGATGATGATAACGATAATAATGAGAAAATTTCATGATAATGATGATAAAAAACGGGAAATTGTTCCATATATAATATAAAAAAGGTATAAGAAAACATTCCAAAAGTCGAAAAACCCAAAATTTCTACGAATATAGCCTTTTGAGAGTATACTCCAAAGACGTTTTTTCATTTGTTTGGTGATTTCGGCAAATAATTAGGGTAATAATGATAAAAATTACAGAATTGTATTAATATAACAATAATGATGAAAAAAGTGAGAGAAAGAGAATTTGATAATTTGAATAGTATTAAATTATCATTTTTATTATTATTAATTATTATTATTATTATTATTATTTTTATTATTATTATTATTTTATTATTATTATTATTATTATTAAAATTATCTTAATTATAGTATTATTGCCAAAAAATCTATTAATAATGTAAAATAACAATAAAATAAAAAAGATAAGTATAAAAATAATAATGTAGCGGTTATAATATGGTTTTTAAAGTATTATTATTTTTATTATCATCATTATTATAGCTATTGTATTTGTAGTATAATTGCAAAAATAATTTTTATAACAGTAATAATTACATAATAACGATACTAATTAAGATAAAATAAAAATAATAATTATAAAATCGTTTTTATGTATTATTATTGTTATTACTAATTATTGTTATGGTATTAGTATTATTGCAAAAATATATTCTATAACTCCAATAATGCAATAATAATGAAACAATTCCCAATAATGATGTAATAATTGAATAATGATGATAAAGATGAAAAATGATAAATAATGATGATGATAACGATAATAATGATGATAATCATGTAATGATGAAATCATGATAATGATTGATGAAAATTTAACAGGAATTGTGTCCATATATAATATAAAAACGTATAAGAAAACATTCCCAAAATTTCGAAAAGCGGCAAAATTAGCGAAATATCCATTTAAAGTATACTCCAAAATGACGTAAGGTAAGTCCGATATGCGAAGCTTAGCCGCCAAAAGCTATGCATGAGGGGAGCCCGCCTGTGTCGACTAATGCCGACTCGCTCACGTGTGTCAGCTGGTGCTGACTTCGGCTGAAACCTAGTCCTTACCCGCCGTGTGCTAGCCACAGCAGTAACCTCCGGCGACAATTGAACTTTCGCGCGGGGCGGGGGGAACCGCTGACCCCTCGGATAGAGGCCGACCGTTCCCAATGTACTACCGGAGGCTCCAAAATGACGTTTTTCATTTCTTGGTGATTTGGAAATTTATTAGGTAATAATGATAATAATTACCAGAATTGTTTTAATCATAACAATAATGATGATAAAAGTGGAAATAAAGAGAATTTTGATAATATTTGAATATATTAAAATTATTATTATATTATTATTTTTATTATATTATTTTTTATTATATATTATCTTTAATTATAGTATTATTGCCAAAAAATCTATATAATCTGTAATAAAACAATAAAATAATAAGTATAAGTATATGATAATAATGCTAGTGGTTATAATATTGTTATTGGTATAGTATTGTTTTTATCTAAATTATTATTGTACTGGTGGGTATAAATTGCAAAATAATTATTAACAGTAAAAATTAGTAATACGAAACTAATAGATAATGATAAAAAATAAGTATAAAATCGTTTTTATTGTTATATATTTTTACTATTTATTATTGTTGTGGTTATTAGTATTATTGCAAAAAATATATACTTATAACCCCAAAAATTGCAAATAAAATGTTTAACAATTGCAATAATGATGATAATAATTGCAAAAATTTGATGATAATGATGATGATAATGATGATAATGATGATGATAACGATAATAATGATGATTTAATCTTTGATAATGTGTGATAATAACAGAATTGTGTCCATATAAATATAAAAAAGGTATAAGAAAAACATCCAAAAGTCGAAAAAGCGGCAAAATCTAGCGAATATAGCCTTTTGAGAGTATACTCCAAAATGACGTTTTTTTCGATTTCTTTGGTGATTCGGCCAATTATTAGGGTAATAATGATAATAATTACCAGAATTGTATTAATCTAACAATAATGATGATAAAGTGAAAATTTAAAGAGAATTTTGATAAATTGAATATTTTTAAAAATTTATTATTTTATTATTTTTTTTTAAATTATTACTATATCTAATTATTAGTATTAATTGAAAAAATCTATTATATCGTAATAATAACAATAATAATAATAAGATAAGTATAATATAAATAATGTAGTGGTTATAATATGTATTAGTTTATTATGTTATTACATATTAATTATTTTTTGTACTGGTAGTATAATGCAAAAATAATTATTTTTAACAGTAATAATTACAGTAATAACGATACTAATTAGATAATGATATTAATAATAATTATAAATCGTTATATGTTATATTATGTATTATATATTATTGTTGTGGTTAGATTTTTGAAAAATATATACTATTAAACTCCAAAAATTGCAATAATAATGATAAAAATTGCAATAATGATGATAATAATTGCAATAATGATGATAATGTGATGATAATGATGATAATGATGATAATGATGATGATAACGAAATAATGATGATAATCATGTTTAATGATGATGATAATAACAGGAATTGTGTCCATATATAATATAAAAAAGGTTAAGAAAAATTCCCAAAAGTCGAAAAGCGGTAAAATCTAGGAAATATACCCTTTGAGAGTTATACTCCAAAATGACTTTTTTTCGTTTTTTTTTGTTATTTCGGCAATTATTAGGGAATAATAATATAATAATATCAAATTGTTTTAACATAACAATAATGATGATAAAAAGTGAGAATAAAGAGAATTTGATAACATTGAATATTATTAAAATTATTATTATATTTTTTATTATTTTTGTTATTATTATTATTATCATTTTTATATTATTATTACTATATCAATTATTAGTATTATTGCAAAAAAATCTATTAAAGTAATAATAACAAAAAAATTAATAATAAGTATAAGTGTAATAATAATAATGTAGTGGTTAAAATATTGTTATTAGTATTATTATTGTTATTTTTCATCATTATTATTATTTGTTAGTAGTATAATGCAAAAATATTTTATAACAGTAATAATAACAGTAATAAGATATAATTAAGATAATGATATAAATAATAATTATTAAATAGTTATTATGTTATTATTATTGTTATTACTATTATTTTTTTTGGGGTTATAGATTAATTGCAAAAATAATACTATAACTCCAATAATGATATATAATAATGATAACAATGCAATAATGAGATAATAATTGCAATAGTGATAATGATGATGAAAATTTGTGATAAGGATGAGATAACGATAATAATGATGATAATTATGATAAGATGATGATAATAACAGGAATTGTGTCCATATATAAATAAAAAGGTATAAGAAAAACATTCCCAAAAGTCGAAAAAGCGGCAAATCTAGCGAAATATAGCCTTTGAGAGTATACTCCAAAATGACGTTTTTCAAATTTCTTTGGTGATTTCGGCAATATTAGGGTAATAATTGATAATAATTACAGAATGTATAATCATACCAAATAATGATGATAAAAATGAGAATAAAAAGAATTTGATAACATTGAATTTTATTAAAATTATTTTTATTATTATTATTTATTATTATTATTATTATTATTATTATTATTAGTATTATTATTAACTATTATCTTAATTTTTTAGTTTATCCCAAAAAAACTATTATATCTGTAATAATAAACAATAAAAATAAGTATAAGTATAATAATATAATGCTAGTGGTTAATAATATTTATTAGTATTATATTGTTTTATCAATTATATATTATTTTTGTATTGTATTATAATTGCAAAATAATTATATAAACAGTAATAATTACAGTAAAAACCCAAACTAATTAAGAAAATGATATAAAAATAATTATAAAAAATCGTTATTTTTGTTATATTATTGGTTTTTTACTATATTTTTGTTGTGGTTTTTAGTATTTTTGCAAAAATATATACTTAACCCCAATAATTGCAATAATAATGATAACAATTGCAATAATGATGATAATAATTGCAATAATGATGATAATGATGTTTGATAATGATATAATGATGATAATGATGATGATAACGATAATAATGTTGATAAATCTTTGATAATGATGATGATAATAACAGAATTGTGCCCAAAATATAATATAAAAAAGGATAAGAAAAACAATTCCAAAAGTAGAAAAAGCGGCAAAATCTAGCGAAATAAAAGCTTTTGAAAAGATACTCCAAAATGACGTTTTTTTTCGTTTTTTTTTGGTGATTCGGCAATTTAGGGTAATAAGGGATAATTAATTACCAGAATTGTATTAATCATAACAATAATGATGATAAAAGTGAGAATAAAGATAATTTTGATAACATTTGAATATTATCAAAATTATTATTATTATTATTATTATCATTATTATGATTATTCATTATTATTACTATTATCTTAATTATTAGTATTATTGCCAAAAAATCTATTATATCTGTAATAATAACAATAATAATAATAAGTATAGGTATAATAATAATAATGCTAGTGGTTATAATATTGTTATTAGTATTATTATTGTTATTATCATCATTATTATTATTTGTACTGGTAGTAAAATTGCAAAAATAATTATTATAACAGTATTAATTACAATAATAACGATACTAATTAAGATAATGATATAAATAATAATTATAAAATCGTTATTATTGTTATTATTATTGTTATTACTATTATTATTGTTGTGGTTATTAGTATTATTGCAAAAATATATACTATAACTCCAATAATTGAAATTATAATGATAACAATTGCAATAATGATGATATAAATTAAAATAATGATGATAATGATGATGATGATGATAATGATGATAATGATGATAACGATAATAATTATTATAATCATGATAATGATGATGATAATAACAGGAATTGTGTCCATATATAATATAAAAAAGGTATAAGAAAAACATTCCCAAAAGTCGAAAAAGCGGCAAAATCTAGCGAAATATAGCCTTTTGAGAGTATACTCCAAAATGACGTTTTTTCGATTTCTTTGGTGATTTCGGCCATTATTAGGGTAATAATGATAATGATTACCAGAATTGTATTAATCATAACAATAATGATGATAAAAGTGAGAATAAAGAGAATTTTGATAACATTTGAATATTATTAAAATTATATTATTATTAATTCTTATTATTAATTATTATTATGTACTTTTATTATTATTATATTATTATTTATATTATTATTATATCTTAATGTATTAGTATTATTTCCAAAAATCGATTATAGCATTAATATAACAATAATAATAATAAGTATAAGTATAATGATATAATGCTAATAGTTATAATTATTGTTATTAGTATTATTATTGTTTTATCATCATTATTATTATTGTACTGTAGTATGATTGCAAAAATAATTATTATCCAGTATAATTACAGTAATAAACGATACTAATTAAGAAATGATATAAAGAATAAGTGATAAAATCGTTATTATTTGTTTATTATTATTGTTATAACTATTATTATTGTTGTGTTATTATATTATTGCAAAAATATATTCTATAACCTCCAATAATTGCCATAATAATGATACAATTGCAATAATGATGAGAATAATTGCATACTGGATGATACGATGATGATAATGATGATTAATGATGATGAATGATGATGATAAAGTAATATGACTGATAATCATGATATGATGAATTAATAATAACAGGAAATGTGTCATATATAATATAAAAAGGTAGAAGAAAAACATTCCAAAAGTCGAAAAAGCGGCAAATCTAGCGAAATATAGCTTTTGAGAGTATATCCAAATGACGTTTTTCGATTTCTTGCTATTTCGGCATAGTATTAGGTCATAATGATAATAATTACGAGAATTGTATTAATCCTACACTAGGATGACAAAGTGAGAATAAAGAGAATTTTCATAACATTTGACTTATTAAAATTAGTCATTATTATTATTTTATTATTATTATTTTATTATTTATTATTATTATTATTATTATTATTATTATTATTTTTAACTATTTATCTTAATTATTAGTATTATTGCCAAAAAATCTATTATAATCTGGTTTAAAAAATAATAACAATAATAATAATAAGTATAGGTAAATAATAATAATGCTAGTGGTGTATAATATTGTTATTGGTATTATTATTGTTATTATCATCATTATTATTATTTGTACTGTAGGATAATTGTAAAAATAATTATTATAACAGTAATAATTATAGTAATAACATACTAATTAAGATAATATTATAATAATATTATAACATCGTTTATTATTGTTATTATTATTGGTATTACTAATTATTATTGTGTGGTTATTAGTATTATTGCAAATATATACTAGAACTCCAATAATTGCAATAATAATGAGACAATTGCATACTGGATGATAATGATGAGAATAATGATGATAATGATGATAATGATGATGAAACTATAAATAATGATGATAATCAGATAATGATGAATGAGAATACCAGGATTGGTGTCCCATTATAATATACAAAAAGTATAGAAAAACATTCCCAAAAGTCGAAAAAGCGGCAAAATCTAGGCGAAATATACCATTTGAGAGTATACCCAAATGATTTTTCGAATTTCTTTGTGATTGTCGCAATTATTAGGGTAATAATGATAAATAATTACCAAAATTGTATTAATCAAACAATACTGATATAAAATTGAGACTAACGAGAATTTTGTACCATTTGAATATATTAAAATTATAGTTATTATTATTATTATTATTATTATATTATTATTATTATTATTATTATTATTATTATTATTATTATTTTATTATTACCTATTATCTTAATTATTAGTATTAATGCCAAAAAATCTATTATATCTTACTAATACAATAATCATAATAAGTATATGTATATAATAATAATGCTAGTGGTTATAATATTGTTATTGATATTATATATTGTTATTATCATCATTATTATTATTTGTCCTGGTAGTATAATTGCAAATATTATTATCACAGTAATATTACAGTAATAACGATACTAATTAAGATAATGATATAAATAATAATGATAAAAATCGTATTATTGTTATTATTTATCTTTATTACTATTATTATTGTGTGGTTTTTAGTATTATTGCAAAATATATTCCTATAACTCCCAATAATTGCAATAAATAATGATACGCAAAAAAAAAAAAAAGACAAAAAAAAAAGAAAAAACAATTGCATAATGATGATAATAATTGCATAATGAAATGATAATGATGATGAGAATGATGATAATGATGATAATGATGATGATAACGATAATAATGATGATAATCATGATATGAATGATGATAATAACAGGAATTGTGTCCATATATAATATAACAAAAAGGCATAAAAAAAACATTCCCAAAAGTCGAAAAGCGCAAAATCTAAGAAATATGCCTCTTGAGAGTATACTCCAAATGACGTTGTTCTACTCTTCTTTGGTGATTTTGCATTATTGGGGTAATTAATGATAAAATTACCAGAATTGTTATTTAATCATAACATAATGAGGATAAAAGTGAGAATAAAGGGAATTTTCATAACATTTGAATATTATTAATATTATTATTATTATTATTTGATTATTATTATTATTATATTATTATTTATTATATTAGTCTATATCTAATTATTAGTATTAGTGCCAAAATCTATTATATCTGTAATAAATAACAATAATAATAATAAGTATAAGTATAATAATGTAATGCTAGTGGTTTATAATAGTTGTTCTTAGTATTATTATTGTTATTATCATCATTATTATTATTTTTGTACTGGTAGTATGATTGCAAAATAATTATATAACATTAATAATTACAGTAAATTAACGATACTAATTAGTAATGATAAATATAATTATAAATCGTTATTATTGTTATTATTATTGTTATTACCATTATTATTGGTTTTGGTTTATTAGTAATTATTGTAAAAATATATACTATAACTCCAATAATTGCCAATAATAATGATAACAATTGGCATAAGTGACTGATAATAATTTGCAAGAATGTGATAATTGATGATGTATGATGATTATGATAATGATGATGAAAAGAGGACAACTATAATAATGTGATATCATGATAATATAATTGAAAATAACGGAATTGTGTCCTATTAATAGGAAAAAAGGTATAAGAAAAACATTCCCAAAGGTCGCAAAAGCGTGGAAAATCTAGCGAATATATCCTTTGAGAGTATAATACAAATGACGTTTTTTCGATTTCTTTGGTTCATTTCGGCACTTATTAGGGTATAATGATAATATTACCAGAATTGTATTACTGATAACAATAAGGATGATAAAAGTGCGAATAAAGAGAATTTTCAATAAATTGAATATTATTAAAATTATTATTATTTATTATTATTTTATTATTATTATTAATTATTATTAGTATTATTCTTATTATTAATTAATTCATTATTATTATTAGTACTATTATTGCCAAAAATCTATTCTATCTGTACTAATAACAATTATAATAATAAGTATAAGTATAATACTATAATGCTAGTGGTTATAAAGATTGTATTAGTATTAGTATGTTATTATCATCATTATTAGTATTTGTACTGGTAGTATAATTTGAAAAAATAATTATTATGACAGTAATATTACAGTAAGCCCGATACTAATTAAGATAATGATATAATAATATTATAAATCGTTATTATTGTTATTATTATTGTTATTACTATTATTATTGGTTGTGGTTATTATTATTATTGCAAAAATATATATTTTAATATCATCCATAATTGCAACTAATAATGATAACAATTGCAATAATGAGATAATAATTGCATAATGATGATAATGATGATGAGATGATATAATGATGATAATGTGATGATAACGATAATAATGAGAATAATCAGATAATGATGCATGATAATAACAAGAATTGGTCCGATAAAATAGACAAGGTATAAGGAAAAACATTCCCAAAAGTCGAAAAGCCGGCAAAACCTGCAAATATAGCCTTTTGAGAGTATACTCCAAAATGACGTTTTTTCGATTTCTTTGGTGATTCGGCAATTATTAGGGTCATAATGATAATAAATTAACAGACTTGTATTAATCATAATTTAATGACCGATTAAAAGTTAGAATAAAGAGAATTTAGATAACATTTGAATATTATTTGAATAATAATAATGATTATTAATTATTATTATTATTATTTTTTTTTTTTTTTTTTTTTTTTATTATTTTATTATTA
The DNA here is from genome assembly GCF_015228065.2 of Penaeus monodon. NCBI lineage: Eukaryota > Metazoa > Arthropoda > Malacostraca > Decapoda > Penaeidae > Penaeus > Penaeus monodon. The sequence goes on along the minus strand of NW_023644553.1, from coordinate 2,877 downwards.
TTATTATTATTATTATTACTTAATTATTAGTATTTATTGCCAAAAATTATTATATCTGAATAAATACAATAATAATAATAAGTATAAGTATAATAATAATAATGCTATGGTTATAATATTGTTATTGGTATTATTATTTTTATTATCATCATTATTATTATATGTAAGCTGGGATATAATTGCAAAATAATTTTTAACGTAATATAATTACAGTAATCACGATACTACTAAGATCAGGATATAAATAATAATTATCAATCGTTATTATTCTTATTTATCGTTATTACTATGTATTATTGTGTGGTTATGAGTATTATTGCAAAAATATTCTATACTCCGTAATTGCAATATAATGATAACAATTGCACTAATAATGATAACAATTGCAATAAATGATGATAATGATGCTGATAATGATGATAATGATGATATGATGATGATAAACGATATATATGATAATCATTATATGCGGATGATAATAACAGGAATTGTGTCATATATCTATAAAAAGGTATAAGAAAAACATTACCAAAAGTCGAAAAAGCGGCAAAATCTAGCGAAATTATAGCCTTTTGAAGTATATACTCCAAAATGACGTTTGTTTTCGATTCTTTTGGTTGATTTCGGCAATTATTAGGGTAATAATGATAAATAATTACCAGAATTGTATTAATCAATAACATAATGATGATAGAAAGTGTAGAATAAAGAGAATTTTGATAACATTTTAATATTATGTAAAATTATTATTATTCTTATTATTATTATTCGTATTATTATATTATATTATTATTATTATTATTTTTATTATTATTATATTATCTTATTATTGTTATTATTGCCAAAAAATCTATTATATCTGAATATAACATAATAATAATAAGTATAAGTATAATACTAATAATGCTAGTGGTTATAATATTGTTATTTAGTATTTTATTGTTATTATCATCATATTATTATTTTGTACTGGTAGTATGATTGGCAAAAATACTTAATTATACAGTATAATTAAGTAATATGATACTAATTAAATAAAGTTATAGATAATTTTATAAAATCGTTATGATTGTTATTATTATTGTTATTCCTATTATTATTGTTGTGGTTTTAGTATTATTGCAAAATATATACTTAAAATCCATAATTGCAATAATAATGATACAATTGCATAATGACTGATAATTATTGCATATGATGATAATGATGAGATAATGATGATAATGATGATAATAATGATGATAACGATAATAATGATGATAAAATCATGATAATGTGATGTAATAAACAGGAATTGTGTCCATATATAAGATAAAAACGGTATAAGAAAAACATTCCAAAGTCGAAAAAGCTGGAAAATCTAGCGAAATATAGCCCTTTTGAGAGTATACTCCAAAATGACGTTATTTTCGATTTCTTTGGTGATTTCGAAAATTATTAGGGTAATAATGATAATTAATTACATGACTTGTATTAATCATAACAATAAGGATGATAAAGTGAGATAAAGAGAATTTTCTAATCTTTGAATTTTATGAAAATATTATTTATTATTATTATTATTATTATTATTATTTTTATTATTAATTATTTTTATTATTATTATTATTATATTATTATTATTATTATTTATTATTATTATTACTATTATTGCCAAAAAATCTATTATATTCGGTAATATAAAAATAATAATAATAAGTATAGTATCATAATAATAATGCTAGTGGTGTATAATATTGTTCTTATTATATTATTTTATTATCATATTATTATTATTGGACTGGTAGTATCACTTGCAAAATAATTATTATGACAGTAATAATTACAGTAATAACGATACTAATTAAGATAATGATATAATCATAATTAAAAATCGTTATTATTGTTATATTATTGTTATTACTATATTATTGTGTGGTTTATTAGTATTATTGCAAAAATATATTCTATAACTCCAATAATTGCAATAATAATGATAACAATTGGCAATAATGATGATAATAATTGCAATAATGATGATAATGATAGATATGATGATATGATGATGAAAATCACAGGAAGTTGTGTCCATATAATCTGAAAAAAGGTATAAGAAAACATCCCAAAAGTCGAAAAAGCGGCACAATCTAGCGAAATATAGCTTTTGAGAGTATACTCCAAAATGATGTTTTTTTTCATTTCTTTGGTGATTCGGCAATTATTAGGGTTAATAATATATTAATTACAGAATTGTATTATCATAACAATAAGGATGATAAAAGTGAGAATAAGAGAATTTGATAACATTTGATATTATTAAAATTATATTATTATTATTAATTATTATTATTACTATTATTATTATTATTATTATTTATTATTATTATTATTAATTATTATTATTACTATTATCTTTATTATTAGTATTATTGCCAAAAAATCATTATATCTGTAATAATAACAATAATACAAAATAAAAAAATACAAAATATATAAAAGAGAAAAAAAAAAAGTATAATAATAACATCGCTAGTGGTTTATAATATTGTTATTGGTATTTTTATTGTTATTATCATCATATTATTTTTTTTTACTGGGTAGTATAATTGCAAAATAATTATTATAACAGTAAAAAATCAATTACGTAATTACGTACTAATAGATAATGATATTAAATATAATTATAAAATCTTTATTATTCGTATTTATTATGGTTATTACTATTAATTATTGTTTGTGGTTATTAGTATTATTGCAAAAATATATACGACAACTCATAATTGCAAATAATAATGATACCATATCAATAATGAGATAATGATGATGATAAATGATGTATGATTGATAATGATGATGATAACGATAATAATGATGATAATCATGATAATGATGATGATA
>NW_023644552.1:0-7500 GCF_015228065.2 Penaeus monodon | reverse complement strand
ATTACGGGAAAAATGAAGACAATAAAATGAATAGAAATTATTAGAAAAGGAAAAAAAAAATATATAAAAAATAATAAAAAAAATAAAAAAAATGGAGAAGAGGAACATTGAGAAGCATAAAAATAAGATGAAAACATGAGCTGGAAGGGAAACGAAAATCAATAATTTGAACATTGATTACAAAAATAACTAGAAACAAGTAATAAAAAATGAAATAATATCTACGGTCATAAAAAGAAATAATAGAAAAAATAAAGGAGAAATTCAATCATAGAAGATATTGAATAAATGATAAGTACAATAATATCAATAATAAAAAAAACTAGTAATCAGATAATAGATACAACACTAAAATTATAAAAATATAAATAAATAATGAATCATGAATATGATAAGTGAATAAAAAAGATATAACAATAATATTTAAATTATGAATGAATAACAAACATGATAATGACAAATGATTATAAAATAACGATGGTAAATAAATAGTAAATGATAATAATATAAACTTATTTTTTATCATTATTCTGTCATTATTAGTGGGGATTTAATGAGGGTAATTAGTGCCCCGGGCGGTTCATAATCATCTGCTGAATGGAGAATTAGACATATAACCGTAATGGTAAATTAACAAGGAAATTCATTATTAACGGAAGCAATTGTGTATCATCAATCAATTACGTAATTTCAGTTGTTGAGTGAAATCAAACGATTCAGTTTAATAATAACCAATGAATTATCAATTTCTAAATTTATTAATTTGAACTGATTAGTCATCATGTAAATTAATAAACTCGAAGATCAGAATACAACAAAATCAGTAAAAAAAAAGACTGTCTCTAATAAAAGATGGTTTTCATGCGAGTTTCAAAAGGAAAAATACATCAATATGGCAACCAGAATGACAGAAATGAATACCAGAATGACAGTATGGCAACCAGAGTAACAATATAACAACCAGAATGACAATGTGGCAACCTGAATGGAAACAGGAAAACCCAGCATGACAATATGACGATCAGAATTACAATGACATGATGGCAATGTGGCAACCAGAATGGCAATATGACAACCATAATTTTGACCCAATTTGACAACAAAGATGACATGATAACCGGAATAATGAAATGGCACCCAGAATGATATAACAACCATAATTACATGACAATCAAACTAGACATGGCAATGGCAACTAGAATGACATGACCCAAAATGGCAACCAGAATGGCTACCAGAATGACAATATACGTCATTTTCTGAAGTTTTCATTGGGGGAGGATTTATCGCTGTTTGTTAACAGTCTAATCCGCTAATTTGCCAGTAACTGCCCATTTTCCATGGTGTCCAGTTCTTAGTTTTTCATATGAAGTATTTATATAAATTTTGGGTGCTATGCGTTGTACCTTGGCGAAGCATATCAGTACGTTAAGATACTAAACTTATTCATTACGCTTTCAGGAGAGTTTCTGAAAAGAATGTTTTCCATTCATACTAAATACTAAACAACCTATGAACATAAATGTGCAGTCGCCGACGAAGGTTTGTAAACTCTTACTCCTGGACCTGTTCAGTCGCTCTCGGTATTCATCTCGTCAAGAGGAACTGAGGTAGGCAGGGCAGGCCCTTTCCCTTTTTCCCCATCTAAAGGGGGTGTGGGCGAGACCCTCTCTTTACGTCAAGTCAAGGGTTTCTATATTTTGAGAATGATATGCGGGTTTATCAGATAGTGAGATACACACAATCCTTCAATGCGCCGTTTGCTTTATAAAATTCTTGCTATGACGGTTTCGGTTCATATGATTGGGTGATGAGCGTGTCTGCCACGCAAGGGGTTGTCGAGCTCTAGCGCCACGATTTCCGTCATCTTAAATATCCCCAAAGACAATCGACTCGCCTGAGCTGTTCGCTGTTCTGTTGGTGGTGTCTAATGGATTTTGAATTTGTTATTTCCCGATAATAAAATCAGCACTGATGGCTATTGCTATTCGAATATAATTAATAATTTTCTCTAAACATACTTTGATACCATTGGTAAGCTTTTATTTGTCATTTAAGAATAAGAATTACACTTTTACCCCAAGGAAATTTGATAAATACAAAGCATTAATGGCTCGGATGGGGTTGTTAGTATTTTTTAAGCCTCTATCAGAATCTGAATACTCCTTCCGACAGAGGTGACATGCCCGGAAGACAGCAAATCGTCCCCTGCTACCGTCGTATTTCTGTCTGCGAATGGGAAAAAATAAATAATTGCGAGGAAAGCGAGAAGCAAAACTTGAATGAATGATGGGGAATTATAAATTCTGACAAATTATCGCGGCAAATGTTTGTACTATGTTGATTGTGTATTGCAGTCATATGAGTAATTGTCCTATTTTATACTACTAATGAAAGACATATTACTGTTTTCAAGTTTTTTTTATCAAATTTTTGTTTTTTCGCAAGGAACTTCCAAGCTTGATATGGTTATAAGCATCACCAATTCTAAGTCAATCAAGTCAATACATATTTAGTTATGTTATAGCTCCAATTTGATATAATCACCCATTTTTACATCCTCGCGTAAATACAGCATCGTGCTTAGTCGAGGGGAGAGGGGAGGAGGAGCAGATTTAGGAGAAGGGTGAGGCCCCGCCAACAAGATAGGACATGTTTGATAGGGAGAACAGACCGTGAGCTAGCGGAAAGAGTGGGTGTGAAGAACGATGTGCTACTAAGATCAACAACCGTGCTTAGTCGAGGGGAGAGGGGAGGAGGAGCGATTTAGGAGAAGGGTGAGGCCTCGCCAACAAGAATTTGGCATGTTTGATAGGAGAACAGACCGTGAGCTAGCGGAACGAGTGGGTGTGAAGAACGATGTGCTACGAGATCAAAACCCAGGCGAGCATTTCTAAAACTTTCTAGCATCTAGAACATGGGGGTTTACCCTTTGGTCAAATGATTGAAGGGGTGCGATCTCCATGGTAGATATTCATTAAAATATGCAGTTTTCACGAAAGGAGACGAGAAAAGTACTTCCATGGTGTCACTCTATTGTTCGCCTCTTTCCCCACTTCGCCGTCCATTTAAAGGTCTTAGTATGTCGGTGAAGTCATTATCTCGTGTCAAGCAGGGGTATTCCCTGATACCTGCCTGTGGGCGTCCGTTATCTGGATATTGCCCGGAGCATTGTCAGAGTTTAGGAAGGCATCTTTAGATAAAAAAGACTTTAGAACAAACTGACTTTTGTTAAAGATGATAGCAATGCTATAACATTTAACACTTACCATAAAATTTTCCAAGTCTGAAAAAACTGCTCAGTTCATATACATATACTTCAATCACCCTTGTTTTTGAAAAAAAGGGCATTTGTTTTCTCTAAGTTATGAAAAGAAGCTTTTCCCTCCTTGTTTGAGGTAATCGAATATTTTTTCCCCTAAAACGAATGTTTTTTTTACTTGATTTAGAAAATTTTGTTTTCGTTGCGGTTTCCCCCCTTTAGGACTGTGATTTTAAAACCCTTTCTCTAAATTCCCTCCTCGACTTGTTGCTCGTCATATACCCTTTATGCCATGTAAAAAAAAGAATTTTTGGGGTTGCCCCCTGTTTTTTATGTTTAAACCCTGTTGTAAAACCTGAAATTTTAAAAACGTGCTAGTGGTACAATGCATTTACATTTACACAAAAAAATTAACCCTGTTTTTTTTACTATTTGTTTTATCACTTTTTTGGACGCGGGTTTGTGTAGGTTTAAAAGTCATATAAAGGCATTTTGGGTACAAAAAAGAGTTTCATGCCCTTTTTCACTGAATTGTATTTCTATTATGAAGAGCCTTTGGGATGTAAGAACGATTAGATAACAGTTAAAAGAAGAGAGAGTTCGCAAGTTTATCAATCTTTCCCCCACAAAGTTAAAAAATTCTTTTGAGATATTCTATTAGGTTGATTTTTGTTATATTATGCTTTTGAAACTTTTGTAAGTTTTATTGTTTTAAGTTTTTGCAAAATATTATTTTTTATTATGCATATGGAGTGAAAAATGGTAGTGCATATACATATATTTTTGTTTTATATTTACGTAATGCGAACTTGCAATCTTAGAAAGGGGTTTTTAAAGTTTTTCCCTTTTTTTGTTTGGTTACACTCAAGACGAGACTGCCCCACCACCGTCATTACCTCTGAGAAAGAAGAAATATCATATTTTCACCTGTTATATGGAACTGGGGGCGATATGATTTTTTTTGTGTCTGTTTTTTGTATCAGGGAATTGAAGCTAAAAAAGACATATTGGTTACACAACAAATTTATAACCCTTTTGATTGCAATGACTTTGTTTTGGGGATGTTTTGGCGTTTTTAATGTAGCCGACGTGTAAGACTACCATTATTCTCCTATCGGAATATGGGGGAATGCGGACGGGGGATGGGGGGTTCCCTTTCCGGACTTTGCGTATGTCAGGCAGCTGCATGCATTTTTTTTTTTTGTTGTTCTTTTTTATTTTTTTATTGTTTTTGGAGGGGAGTAGAGACACCCTTTAGGCGAGCGTGTTAGTCACTTTTAGGGGACATTTATGGATATGATGAATTAGCGGGTTTAATTATCGATCTTTACAAATTCAAACATGGTGAATTTTGCGGTTTTGAGGGGGAGGGGGGGGGGGAGGGGGTGAGCAGTAGCCATCGGTCTTTTGTGCTGTTGTTTGTTGGCTTCTTTTACCATTATGCTTCCTAAGGATAGAGGGAATGTGGATCGGGGGCAGTAGGAAGGGAAGGGGGAGTTCCCTGTTCTCGGACTTTTTCGTATGTCAGCAGGGGGAGTTTGTTTTTTGTGTGCTTCTTCTTCTCTTATTCTTATTTTTTGCTTCGGGGGGGAGGAGGAGGGGGGGGGAGACATCCTTCAGGTGAGCGTGTTTGGGATCATTAGAGGGACATTTAGGATTAGGAGAATTAAAAGGGGGGATCACTGTCTGAGCAGGAAATTACGATTTAGTTCAAAAAATGGTAAAAAATTGCCAATGTGTTTTTACAAACAAAATAAAGGTAATATTGATGACGAATTTTTATAATCCTTTTACATTAATTGAATTCTGTGGCACGGGGGGAGGAGCAGTAAATTATCTTTCATTTGCAGACCGTGTGACCATTTTTTATTGCTTTTGACTGTTTTATTTATTTGGAGACGAGCCCTGTCTGTAAAGAACAGTTTTCGATCTCGGTACAAATTTAAACATGGTGAATATTGTGGTGGGGTGGGGGAGGGGACGGTGAGTATCTGTGGAACCCCGCCCCTGTGTTAGACATCATGGCTATGGGAATGATTTTGGTTACGGTTTTTCGATTGGTTAACATTTTGTGGTCATATCACGGTATGGGTACGCCAAAAAAGGGCCCGGGCATTGTTGTGTCAGGTCATGGGATTGGCCGAGGTTTTTTGGTTTGCGGTTTATTTGGGCCCATGTCACATTCTGCCCCGCTGCCTGCATGGAGGGGATCCTTGTTTACATCACTGTATGGGTTTTAAAGATTTTTGGGTTTGGATATTTATTAGTTTAAACCCTTTCAGTGGTTTTCTTTCTGTTAATGATGCATCATTTTAACCATAAGGTGTGCATTGTTAGCAGGTTTAGTAGTAAACCTCGTGACACTGTATCATTAAACCGTTTCACTCTCGACAGGTTTTGTGGTTACGAGTGATCATTGATCTAGTCACGTCACCTGCATTGAGGACCTCATCTGTAGCACTCATTAGTTTCATTTTTTCTCTTATGAGCCAGTACAAACATAAAATACAATGTGAAAGTATGTTAATGATTTTGGGGTATTGATTATGTTGTTGTGGACATTGGCTTTTTTGGGTGTGGGGTTTGCGACAAGGTCACGGGTTACGTCACGTATTGAATGTGCCGTTTTCGCCCATTATCCCTACTAACAAAATATAGAGCCTGATCTAGAGTGAATCTGAAACACGTAATCGGTTGTGGAGCCCCAACCCCGCTCGAAACCATTTGAATTAGTTATCAAATCGTTTGCCACACCTATCACACAGGTAGCGCTGTGTGATTCGTTCTTTTCATGCACTGTTTGGTTTCGTGACTAGCATGTCGCACGTTTAATATGGACATTTAAAATGCTTTAAAAGTCGACAAAAAAAAAATCACTAGTAGCGTCCGACATTTAAAAAACTGCCCGCCGTTTTCAGGCCCTTCGCCTGCAACGGGCCCCAGACACATTGTTTTTGCGCAGTAAGCAATTTTTTAGTTAAGTAAATCCCGATGGTCCAGCCCCCGGGGCTAGAACGGGTAACGGTGGCCTCTCATCCGGGGGGGTCGGCGGTTCGCCCCCCGCCCAGGGTGAGAATTTGAAATTTGTCGCCCGGAGTTAGCTGTGGGGGGCACCACGGGGGTAAGGATAGGTTCAGCCGAGTCAGCACCAGCTGACAACGTGAGCGAGGGGGATTAGTCGACCCGGCCGGGCTCCCCTAAAAGCCCGGGCAGGCTAAGTTTGCATATGGACTATCCTTATATTTTTTATCGATGGTCTCGTGGTATTTACCCTTTTATTTTCATATCAATATGTCAAAACCTTTTTGGCAGAAAAAACAAGGAAGTTTTTGCGGGCTTACTAAAATGAAATTTAAAAGACAATAAATGTAAAAAAATATAAAATAATAATAATAATAATAATAATAATAATAAAAGAAAGCGAAGTGGTAACATTGTTTACTAAGGAAGGAAAAGAATATCGGATGACGAGTTTTAAAAAATTAAAGAGAGCCCTAGATTGATTTCTCTGTTTTTTGCATATATTATTTTTCATAAAAAATGGGGATGACCAACCGTTACGAAAGAAAAAACGGGTTTAAAAAAGAGAGAGAGAAAAAGAAGAGAGAGAGGAGAGAGCGACAATTTTTTGAAGTTTAATGAAATTTTTTTTCTCCCCCTCTACGCTTTATCGACCTTTTTAGTCCTTATTCGTTTTCCCTTTTCTCTTCCTCCTCCTTCTTTTCCCATTCCCCCGTTTATTCCCATTTCTTCTTTTTTCCTTTTCTTTATCTTTCTCAAAGAAAAATATTTGTTTAGTTTGTTTTAAACCTTTTTTACCACCCGGCAACTTCACAGGGTGGGAACTGTCGTTTCATTTGAGCATGGTTTTTGATATATCATTAGTTTTAACACTATTTTGATAAGTAATACAGTTAAGGAAAGGAACAATTTTACAGTGTTTATCTACTATCTGCCATGCCCTCAGAGAATATGAGATAGTTTCAAGTTTCCGTACCTAATGCTAGTTTCGAAAGGCTGTAACACATCCACTCTGAGATATAAAAGTACAAGTGTTTGCTTTTATTCTTCATACCGTTTTCACTTAGTTTCTTCACATGCAAACTGTACGACCTGCCAATACAAACTATATCCGCCTGATTCTTGCGTCACAGTACACACGTTTTTCTTGTTTTTTAAAACCAAGTTGAAGAATTTTGCCTAAATGGTCATAGTGCTTTAAAAAGCTTTTTTCACAA
>NW_023644551.1:0-5000 GCF_015228065.2 Penaeus monodon | reverse complement strand
TTTGTGTGTGTGTGTTGTGCGTGTTTGTGTGTGTGTGTTGTGCGTGTTTGTGTGTGTGGTGTGTGAGTGTGTGTGTGTGTGTGGTGTGTGTGTGCGTGTGTGTGTGTGTCTGTGTGTTTGTGTGGTATGTGTGTGAGGTGTGTGGTGTGTGTGTGTGTGTATATATAACATATATATATATAATATATATATAAGATATATATATATATTTTATATATATAATATGTATAATATACACATTTATATACATACAAATTCAAATATATAAATATATGTGTGTGTGCGGTGGTGTATAAGATATATATATTTTAAATATATATAAAATATATATTTTATTATATATATATTAATATAATATATATATATTTTAATATAATATATATATATATATTTTATATATGTATATGTATATATGTATATATATAATATATATATATATATAAAAATATATGTGTGTGTGTGTGTGTGTGTGTGTGTGTGTCTGTGTGTGTGTACAAATATATTTTATGAATTATATTATATAATATTATATATATATATATATATGTATATATATATATAATATATATATATATATAATATATATATATATATATTAATATATGTATATATATAGTATATATATATATATATATTATACTATTTTATATATATATATATATGCTTTTATGTATATGGCCGCAGTGGCCGAGTGGTTAGAGCATCGGACTCAAGACTGCACGACGGCAATCTGAATTCGGGGGTTTCGAGTCACCGCCCGCCGCGTTGTTCCCTTGGGAAGGAACTTCCCCTGGTTGCCTACCTAGCACTGGGTGGCCAAGCCACCCCCAACTCATTTGCTGGTCCCAAGCCGGATAAATAGAGAGAAATGATTGCCTAAAAGGTACCACCGGCACTCTCCGTGGAAAGGAACTGGGGACCCCCCACGTACCCACTCCAAGAACATCACAACATGAAAACTACAATTAAGTATCATGTTGTGACACGGCGGCTCAGACATGATCCTACCGTTAAAAGAAGAAGATTATGTATATACAATTATATATATTATATATATATATATATAATAATTATATATATATATGATACATATATGCATTTATGTATATACAAATATATATATATATATAATATATTTTTATAATATATATATATATATATATATATAAAATATATAAAAATATACATATTTAGATTATAATATATATTTAATATATATAGAATATATATATATATATATGTATATATATATATATATGAATTTATGGATAACAAATATATATATATATATATTTTAAAATAATTATATATATATATATATATATTGTATATGTTGTTGTGTGTGTGTGTGTGTGTGTGTGCATACATACAATATATGAATATTATATATTATATAATAATATAAAATATAAAATATATATATATACATATATATAATATATATATATATAAAATTATATATATATATATATATATTATATAAAATATATTATATATAGTGTCTCTTTATTGTTAGCAAAAAAGAGGATCCGATATTCTCTCATCAATTTCATTAAAAACTTAAGGTTATCTAACATAATAATCCATTTTTAGTAACCCCAAACAGGCCGTCTGACTCCCACTGGACAGGATCTCCAAAGTGGGGGGACATAAACTTTGGGGTCAATAAGTCAGGGTCGAAAGGGAGTCGTAAACACCGGGGTCGTGTGTGAACTTTTAGGGTCAAAAGCTGAGGTGAATATATTGAGAAACAGTGAAAAAGGGGAAAGAACTAAGGAAATATATACCTTTAAATACGGAAAGTTGTTTCTGCAAAATATAGATCTATATTTTTTTTTGCCTGGGGGGTTGATTGGGGCTCAAGAATTCCTTTGAACAGATGTCCAAAAAGTCTGAGTTTTTGATCTATTCGTTGTGTTGTGAGCTTTTACTTTACCACAATCCTCCTTCAAATAGTTGTGATGAAACACGGTGATAGAAATCGAAAATAATATGCAAAATATATGCTTGCCTGAGGGTTTTTCCCACGTTTAATCAGCAGTTCATGAATGAAAGCTACTCATCCCAACCCTCGTTCATAAAATCGTCGCGAAAGCTTTTGATGATTTTATTATGAGACAAGAGGTTATCTTGTCATAAGTATCCAGCAACATAGATCGCTGTCATGCGGCACAGATACCAGCCAAACTGAAAGTCCTCTGCCACCCCCTCGTCGAAACACCGACCTATCTCAAAATTTTCCACCTCTGCAGCGGGGTTCACCTGGTGCGGTCAGCCTTGCCTATGCTTGTAAGACACTACCGTATACTTGTTTCTCTCACTCCTCAGATTTGATAAAAGTCCAGTAAACCACAATGAATATGTTTTAGTTTTTTGTCTAACAAAGGATTTTGAGGTAGTCAAATCTTTCAATTATAATTTCATACCCCCACTCTGCGAATGTCCATCTTATATTATATGTATGCATGCAGTCACGAGAAAATATAAACCTCTCGGTAAGGGGAGCTACCCCCCTTTTCCCAAGGGTAACACAATAACAGTGGCGGTACCTCCCTTAGAAATATACATAAATAAAAAAGTAAATAAAGATAAAAACAAAGTTTTGATGGAGAAATTAGGTTTGGCTGGTTAAACAAAAAGGCCCGGGAGGTGACAAGGGATCCGCGAAGGAAAAGCCCCTTCGACCATGAAGAACATCGTAGCGACGCCTCACGACGGTTAGCGCGTCCGTGAGGGCGTCGTGGAGAAAATGTGAATGAAAAGTAAGCAGAGGGAGCATCCACATCCACTTCAGATCGACCTGGGCGGGGTACCTGCATGGCGCCGTGGTAGAACGTCGACGGGAAAATAGATAAACCGAGGGGTAGATCGTTATGACAGGCGAAAGAGATGCACTTTTAAAGAGCCGTCAAGAAGCAGAGCTCTTCGGTCTTAAGACCCCGGGCATATGGTTTTTTTTGGATTGAAGAAATTACTTGCGAATTACATTTAAATATGAGAAACCATGTAATGTGTGTGCATTATATACATATGTGTGTGTGCGTTTGTCTGTATGTGTGGGTAAATATATATAATTATATATATATAAAATTTTATATATATATAAAATATAATATAATATGTATATATAAAGTATAATTATTCAAAATGTATATATATACACACACACACACACATACCCAAAATACACCCCAAACACACACGCACGAACACACACGCACGCACACACACCACACACACATAGCATTATATTCATATATATATAAATATATATATAATATATATATATATATAGAATATATATATATAAAATTTATGTGTGTGGGGTGTGGTGTGTGTGTGTGTGGGGGTGTGTGGTGTATGTATAGATAGATGATAATAAATATAATTTTATATATATAAATATAATATAATATATAAAACATATATATACATAAAATATAAAATGTGTGTGTGGGGGTGGTGTGTGTGGATGTGGGTGGTGTTGGTGTGTGTGTGTGTGTGTGTGGGTGTGGGGTGTGTGTGTGGTGGGGGCGGTGTGTGTGTGTGTGTGTGTGGGGGTATGTGTGTGTGTGTATTTGGAAATTATATAAAATATAATATAGAATATATATATATAGAATAATATGGTGTGTGTGGTGTGTGTGGTGTGTGGGGGGTGTGTGTGTGTGGGGTATACATACATACAAAATATATTAGAGATAGAGATAAGTATAAGATATATAAAATAATAGACTGATAGAGATATAGATAGATATATAGAGAGATATAATAATAATATATAATAGAGATATAGATAATAGATATATAGATATATATGGGTATAGAAGAAGAAAATAGATATATAATATATAGAAGATAGAAGAGATAGTATTAAGATGATATTATAGAGTAATAATATATTATAGATATATATAAGATATAATATATAAAAAATAATATATATAGATAATAGATAATATATATAAAATAATATATATATATATTAAATATTAAAATATATATATAATATATATGATATAGATATATATATGATGTAGTATAACCCCAAAACACACACAACACACACACACACACACACACACACACACACACATAAAATAAAATATAATAAATATAAAATAAAATATAATTCCAAATACACACACACCCCATACACACACACACAAAAACACACACAACACCAGCACAACACACACACACACACACACCACACAACAACACAAACACACACACAACAAACACACACACACAAAACACACCCCACACACACACACACACACACACATATATATTTTAGGATAATATGTATAAAATATATAATAATATAATAATATATATATAATATATATATATAATATCTATCTATCTTTTAAAATACACAACACACACCCCCAACACACACACACACACACACAAAATAAATATATATATATATAAACTATATTTTATATATATATATATATATATATATATATATATATATATATAATATATATTGCGTGTGTGTGTTATGTATAGATAGATGTAATGATGTATTTTATATTATGGGGGTTTGTGTATTATATATATGATATTATATATAGATAATATAATATATATATATATATATATAATATATATATATATAAATATATATATATATATGCATATGTGTGGGTGTGTGTTGCTGCGTGTGTTCGTGGGGTGTTTTGTGTAGTTGGGATTGTGTGGGGTGTTATAATATACATATATGAATAATTTACATATTTTAAAACATATATATTATTATATATATGATATATATATATATAATATATATATATATCTATATTTACACACACACAACAGACAAACGCACACCGGCACACATTCATGGAATTATGTAATTGGCAATCACAAAAAAATCTGACCAATTTTTTTCTCAGTCACCTTTTAAAACATGGTTTTCCGCACTTCACGGCGCGCAACCCCAGTGTTAAGTGGAGTGTAGATAAAAAAAATTTTATTAATTTTTCGGG